>NC_072740.1:120743787-120873030 GCF_026930045.1 Uloborus diversus
AGATTTGTTACATTATTTTGTTAAGCATTCGAGAACTCTTTTTGGGGAAGAATTCATTGTATATAATGTGCACTCACTCATCCATTTAGCTGATGATGCTCGTAAGTATGAAATTAGTGAATAAAATTAGTGTCTTCCCATTTGAAAATTACTTAAAAGAAATTAAAATATTGTTTGTACTCCCAATAAGCCAATGCGGCAGATATGCAAAAGACTCGTCGAGCAACATGATCTTTATAAACCTGAGGGAAACCAAAAACCAGGATTAATTTCATTAGCTTCATCTTTACATTTTGATGGACCAACTCTAAATTGTCTTGGGGCACAGTACAAAGAAATTAGAAGTCATAACTTTAAACTCAAGATAAATTCTGCTGATAATTGTATCATGCTAGAAAATGATAAAATCATTTTGGTTCACAATTTTTTTAGTCAGGAGCGAAAGCTTTTCATTATTGGGTATGAGTTTTTACACAAAAAAGTTTTTTTAGCAAACCTTGGGACTCATCGACTTTTAAAATATTTAATGGTTTAAATTTATCACCTTTAAATTGTTGGTCTGTGAATGAATTTTTATGCAAAGGCATTCTTTTACCTTATAAAGAATCCAATGTTTTTTTGCCACTTCTTCACTGTTATTCAAATTTTTATTAAAGGTTATAAAGTCAAATCTCAAATCTGCGCAGCTTGGGACCCAATAACTTGGATTTTTGGTCACTGATTTTTTTTAATACTTTTTAAACACTTGTAAAATGATTATCATTATTTTAAAAAAATAATCTATGAATAAAGATATACCTGTTAGCAAACTATTTTAGATTTTCTAGTAATTTCATTCATCCCTTTCGCTTAACTCCAATACTCAGGCAGTTGCTTGCGAAATGAATTTTGCTAATGTCTCTTGTTTAAATTTTTTAGCATACCTATAGAAGTATATAATTCCAGAGATATGATAAATATGGACAAAAAGTTAAAAACTTTAATTAACATTTGTTTATACCTAAGTATGATAAGTGCTGCTCTATGCTGCTCTACATTTAATTGTGAATGTCACTGGTTACATTTTGTGTGATTTTGATTTGAAAAAGTTGACTGTAATATTTTTTTATTTTGGAATTAATGACTAGTTCTGGTCATGGTGGTTATTTAAATTTTTTTTTTTTTCATTTTAACCCAAATACTGCTGTTCTAATTGTTTTGTGCAAAATAAATTTTCATTTACCTTTGTTTTGTAAAATTTAAGAATTATGTATTTTCATACTTTCTATACATTTTTCACTCTCATCATTACTGTGACTAATAAAACCCAGCGCCTGGGGGTCTAGCCAGGTACCCCTATCTCCAGAGGATTATAAATATGGAGGTTCGGATAAGAAACTTGTCTGCAAAATTTTACATTGGTTTGTTTTTAAGTGTTAAGTGTTCTCTTCCTTAGATTTCTTTATTGTAGAATTTCTCGCCAAATGATCAGTTTCAATTGTCCCACAGTCATGGGTAAAAAGAGATATGTGTGCCTGGCCCCCTTTTGTAGGCCTTAAGAAAGTAGAGGACTATGTGAAAGCATCTAGAGCTCCGGACTCCTCATGGGAAAGATTACAAGTCGGGTGATGAAAGGTGTTGATAAGTTATTTTTCATTCCTGTGATATTTAAATAACTACCTATTTGTTTCAAGCTTATTTGAATGAAGTGAAAATTATGTCACTGAGACTCAGTTTTATAGTACTTTCTTTCAGAATCATATGAACAAGCCCTCAAGTGGGAGGAGATGGCATGCTATACGATTGATACGTGTTTAGAAATCAAAGATGATGCCGTCCCTCAGAAAAAGAGGAAGAGGACAGGAGTAATAAGTTCTTCCTCAGAGGATGAGAGCCTGCTGAATGATTTCCCAGCTTTAAAAAAAGTGGTGCCAGCAAAGCAGCTTGTGGCACCTGCAGCAACAACACCGCCCACCCACATTTTGCTGCACTGACAAGACCCAGTTCTAGTTCATCATTTGAGGCAGTGAGAAGCAAAGGGATGCAAGTGGACTATTTTAAGTTTCGAGTAAAATGCGTTGAAAGATCAGATCCTAGATAGGCTTTCATTGAACTTTTTTTCTAAATCATGCTATACAGCAGCACCTACCAGAGCTGCTAGTGCAATCTCTTGCCCTAAGACAGAAGATAGGTTCACCTACCATTTGTACTGGTTATTTCCAAATTTTTAATTTTGCTACTTGCATCCCTTTGCTTCTCACTACTTCATTTGTGACTTCACCGAGTTTTGCTCCAGGGAAGAAGAAACACGGAATGAGCGAAAGTAAGTTGGTTTTTATAGTTAAAAATCAAAATTTCTCAGTACAGTGGCTGCTGCTTATATGAATCACATTTAAATAGTTTTAATTCAAGTCAGTAAAGCTGGATTTTGTTTGGTTATTGACGATTTGATTCAATAAAGTGATTCAATTAACCGGTGTCCACTGTATTTCTTTTTCTCTTTAGTCAATGAACAAAGCAGTTGCCTAAAAAAATGACACATTTTCATTAGGGCTCGACTGATGGCATTTTTTGGCCGATGGGCCAATGCCGATTGTTCAAAGATGGCCGATGGCCGATTGTTTTCCTCCAAATGGCCGATTGCCGATGGCCGATGCCGTTGGCCGATGGCAAAAAAAAAAATCAGACAGAAATAAATTGATAAGATTGTCAGGGATTTAAAGGATCATTGATTCATTTCACTTTACTTCCTTTCTACGAATAAGTAATTGTACTCACACACAAAAAAAAGCAGATTTCGACCTAAATTTCTATTTTACGATTACTCAATTTATACTTCACAAGTTTTTTTTCGCCACATATGTACATGCATATGTCCCTAAGAACACATAGATGACCGAAATACCCATTTTGAACGCCTCCTCAGCTAATTATTGCAAATTCTCTTGTGATGTCTTCATGCGCGTAAATTTGTGTCACTCAAAAACGTTATGAAATAGTAAGTTGAAACTCATACGTACGTAGTATGATCTAAAAGTTCGAGGACAAGTTTTATAAAACCTTACCCTGAATAATTCACATTACCAAAGCACATCTACCTACAAAATAGTCTGCTTGAACGACTATGCACTTCTGCCAACGTTCGTGTAGCTTTTAGAAGCACTCTTGGAAGACATTTTTCGCGACCTCCTGTAAGGCCTCTTGCGCTGCTGGTTTAACTTCATCGTGGGAAAGAAGGCGACTTTCATGTTGAGGATGCACGGTTTGATTGGTCAATACTCTGATATGTCAAACAAATAAAGTAACGTTTCGTCGTGGTTAGCTCCATGTGACTTTTACCTGTTCCCAGCAAAAAAACATTTGCATGGACGCCGCTTTCTTCCGCCAGGTGAAGATAAAGCTGCATCATAGAAGGTAGCAAAAAATGGCTTCAAGGCGTGTTCCCAAAAGTTATATGAACACTGGCAGAAGTACATAGTCCCTACCAGTGTTCAAGGTGACCTTTTGAAGGTGGATGTGCTTCGGTAATGTAAACTATTCTGGGTAAGGTTTAAAACAGCTAGTCCCCAAACTTTTGGATCGTACTACATACAATCTGTATAGAGTGTAGTTATGCTTCTCCTTTTTTGACTGCTGTACGATGAAAGAGAAAGAACAACAGCCAAAAAATAAAAGAGAAAAAAAGAAAGAAAGAAAGAAAAACAAAGAGACTGTTTAATAACCAATTGATTTGTTTTTTTTTTAAATTGAACATACAACTAAGATTTCAGTAATATTGTAATGGTGTATGGATTTAGGTACATTAAACATAGTTAAAAAACATTAAATTATGTTGTTTAATCCTTAAAAAAAATAAGCATAAAACTATGAAACCGCCAACAAACTACGCAATTAAAGTGGAAAGATTCCACGTAGACATTTTTCAGTCATCAAATTAAACAAAAAAGGTAACAGATAAATTACAATATTCAATCAAAATTGGAACATTTTTATACTTATTTAAAATTTATGAATAGAAAAGTTTGAATTTTTCATAAAAGCTATAACAGTGACATAAATTTTGCTGAAAAAAGAAATAGCTATGAAAAGAGCGAGGCTCTTAAAACGCAGCTACAATAAACAAACTCAATATTTACATCAAGTTAATAACTGAATACATATAGGTACTACTTGATCTAATGTTTACACACATAGTATTGAACAATTTGATTGTTTAATCTTTTATGAAGCTTTGCAAACAAGTTCAAATTAAATTTTTCAATTTAACAATAATTTTTTGAAATTTAAAAAATTGCAAAAATCCTTGAAACTTTTCTATAAAAAACAAAAATATCTTATTCATTGATTTTATAAATACATAAAAATAGCTACTTACAACAGAAAAAAAAATCGATCGTTATTAATGATGCAAAAAAGATGGCGCATTACGAAATATAGGTGAAACAAGTATGAGAAATACGCAAAAAGACATTTCTTGACTAAAATAAATAATCGATAAATAGTTAAGAAATGCTTGAAATGAGGAGGGAGGGTTAGGGGGGTCACCCTCTGATTTTGGAGTAACTCACACTTCGGCCTCATTTTTACTTCCTTTTACAAAAAAGGAAGTATTGTATTCGCGAAAAAAATTTCACTCAAAAATCAGCTTTAATTTCCATTTTGCTCACCCCTGAATGAATGTTGAGTTTTTTTTGAACCCGACCACACGTGGATATATGCCTAGGAACCTACAGACACCCAAAATATCCATTTTGGCAATCCCCGAGTTAATTACAACGAATTTTCTCATGACGTCCGTATATACGTATGTATGTATGTATGTATGTGCGTATGTATGTCGCATAACTCAAGAACGGTATGTCCTAGAAAGTTGAAATGTGGTACGTAGACTTCTAGTGGGGTCTAGTTGTTCACTTCTCCTTTTGGTTGCAATCGGGTGTTTTTAAAGGTGCTTTTGCCCCTTTTTTGGGGGGGGGGAATCATTGTTAATTTCAATGCAAACTCATGTGGTGTTATAATTTGGCGGACACTTGACGATAATTTGCCAGTCTTTTAGTCGCCTAGTTTTGTTACCAACTTGGCGACAAATTTGGCGATTTAAAAAAAAAAATTTTTTTAATCTGGTTTCAATTTGGTCACTGTTGGTGATATTTAGAGAGTTAACTATTGAATCACATTAAAATTGCCAATGATGGGGGAAATAACATTAAGTTGTTGTAAAAAGAAGTCATGTGATGCACACACAGCTCATTTTAGTACAGAACCGCTACCACCAACGCCTCGGAAGAGTTTCTGAATCTACTTCAGTACTTCTGAAGAAAAAATTCACAAGTCCTTTTGATTTCCAAATTATGTCACCATTCAAAACGTCTTTAATCAGTTTCTTACATTAATGCTCTAAATTCTTTCTAAACAATAGATAAAGTTTCAAAAAAAAAAAATCTCTAATTTTATGAATGTTATTAGTTTTAAACAACTCAGAAGTACAACTATAGTTTTTCAGAAATTGAGGGAGAGGGTGGAGAGGCACACAAGTGTTCTTGGAAATTAAAAAAATAGTCGTAAAAAATAGAGTTCAAAATAATCATAAACATTGAGCAGAAAAAACCTTTCAAAAATTGCACCCGAGTTTGTTTTGACGTGCAGTGGCAGATTTAAAATACAGCAAATGTTGCAATTGTGCGAGATTCCTCATAACCATAGGGGCACCGTAGGAGTTACAAAAATGCTTCTGATAAATGTTTTACAACTTCTATGATAGAGAAATAGGGCCCCAAAATGTATTGCGACGGGCCCCAAACTTGTAACTCCGCCGAAGCGATACAGAAAAGACTGCATTACTGTGATTCATATTACAAATATCGAAAGATTAAAAATTACCATTGGTTCAACGAGAATCTAATAAAATGACACAAAAACCGGTTTCGCGGCCATCTGATATTTGTTTCCATGATCTCCAATTCGACCATATATCACCAAATGATCGTCAGTTTGCGACGCCATGTTAGTTTTGCATTGAAATAAGTAATTAATAGCCACAAAAAAATGAGTAAACAGGCTTTTCAGAACACGCGATCGAAAACAAAAAGGGAAGTGAACAACTGGAACGTACGCACACCCCACATGCGAAAATTTATCCCTCTACAGCTTACCATTTTTGAGTTATAACTTATATGAGATACATACGTACATCCAGCAGCAAGAAACAACGCAATAATTAACTTGTTTGGTACCTGAGAAAGCAGTATTAAAAACTCTTTCAGGGGTAACTGATAGGGGTGTCATACTGAAATTTAAGTAAACAATTTTATATGAAAACAATAACTCCCTTTACTTTGTATTAAAAAGTAAAACAGCAAAGGTCCTTTTTTTTTTTCAAAAACATCGGCCAATTCCATCGGCTTTTCGATGTTTTTTAAGGCCGATGGGCCGATGTTTCCTGCAAGTTAGCATCGGCCGCCGATGCCGATGGCTAAATTGTTGAACCATCGGCGCCGATGCATCGGTCGAGTCCTAATTTTCATACACATGGTGCCTTCTTTGCTCTTTTGCAATATGGGCACATGTGTACATGCATTGAAATAGGTCGAAAAGTATAGCCCATATTTATTTTGAAATGTCATTGTATTTTTTATATTTGATTTTTGAAATACAATATTTGCAATTGAAAAATGTTTTGTGTTCACCATATTGATAATAATCATTTATTTTTAACCAATTACCCCATGAGTAATTTTCTATATTTTTTATTTATTAATCTATCATTAATACAGTATTCCTTTTTTTATATTAATGAAATTAAAAGTAATGTAGCATAATTTTAATATATTTTTAAATGCCTAGTCTAATTAAAGATTAAAAATTTGTTGGAAGAAAGGAAAATATCTTATGGCTGTGCACTATGACTAATGTATATATTTTTTTATTTCTAAATTAAAGAATTTTTGAAAAGTTGTCAACAAATGAAAAATTAGAAAAGCAGCTAATGCTCAAGTAACTCAATAAGAATGACTGAAAATTTAAAGGAAAATATTCTAAAATGCATGCAAACAGGACATATTATTATAACAATATTTGTAATAAAAACTGAAAAAAAAATATTGCTGTCTAATTGAGCAACAGTAAAAATATCTGAAAACGATACTAAGATATTGTACTGTTGTTCTGAGGTGATGATGTGGTTTCAAATTTTTTTTACATGTTTTAATTTTATATGATATTTTATTCTCTTAATGTTTACAATAATTTTCATTTGAATAAAATATTGTTTATATTTACAGTTTTTATGAAAAAAATGATTTGAATGCTGGAATCGATGTAGTAAGATATTAAAGAGCTCAAAGAGACTGTTAAAGCTTCCATTGGGTCATTGCTGGGTCTGCCTCCAAGTTGCCCACAGTTGCCATGTAAAAACCTCAAGGATCTGGCCGAGTTGGTAACTGTCCTCCAAGATGAAAGCCTCTTTCAGGAAATAGTAAGTGTATACCTGTTTTCAATTTTTTTTTTTTTTTTTTTTTTTGCTGTTGCTAATAAAGTTTGGTTGCAAATAATAAGAAAAGAAATCAGTTCAATTTTTTCAACTGAGGCAGTAAATGAGAAGCAAAGGGATGTAAATGGACTTTTTAAAGTTTCTTATAAAACACATTTAGAGCTCAGATCCTAGGTAAGTTTTCATTGATTTCTTTTTTTTTTTAATAATGCTGCATAGCAGCACCCATCAAAGCTACTAGTACCATCTCTTGCCCCATAGCAGCAGTGAGTTTTATTCAAATGTGTGTTTAATTTTTGAAAATATTTTCCAAAACAAAATCTGCTTGGCCCTAAAATAAGATGGAGCTTACTTCCACTTCAGAGGTTAATCAGGCCCTAGTTCTAAATATTATGACAATGTTCAACAGCTTATTTTATAGCATCTTTGTCAAGTTACATTTAGTATTTAACTGGCATGAAATGTTATAGATATTTTACATCCACATTCAAAGTAGATTAGTGCATAATATTTATGTACTTAAAGTAGGTTAATTGCCCTGTAAAGAGATCCTTAAAAACCTTGTTATAAAACAGTGTAAGCTTGAGAGGGGGAGGGGGCTAAGTTTTGTTTTGAATTTGTGTTGAAATTCTGCCTATTTGCAGTAAATCAAAAATGAAATACAGCGATTAAAAATTAAGTACACACTCTGATTGATTTTAAATTAGAAAAAGAAGTGTATTTGAAAAGATAATCTTTAACTGCTGAATATAAGTAACATTAACTAAGGATAAGACTTTTATCTTGAATTCAGTTACAAACCTATGAACAAGCAATGCAGTATTGCACTGTGTTAATATCCTTTTGAAATGATTTAAATGTGAGTAAAAATACATTAAATACACAGTCAACTCTCCCTGTTAAAGTGTATGTCATATTTTGTTCATGCTTCGAAAAGTCTGCTGTATTTTAAGCACAGATCATATAAGCTTTTACGTTGCCTGAGTAAAAGTTAGGTTGTGGTCCTATAGAAGATTAGATGAGGGTTCAAGTTTCAAGGATGGTGTTTTGAAAATTGTAGTTTTGAAAGGAAGGAAGCAGTGTCAGTAAAGCAAAAATTCCACACTATTAAGTTTAATGAAAAAGCACTTAAAGTTAAACAGACAAGATTGCAGCAAAATGTAAAAAAAAAGAGGTGAAGTTTTTTTTTTTTTTTTTTTTTTGTTAAGGATGTAAATAAGTCGAATTTTTGAAAGTTGTCTGCTATCCTCTATTTAGTAGGAATGAAAAGTTTAATTTTACTGTGAACTCTACATCTCTTAGCACTGAAGTACTCTACAAAAATCATTTTTCTTAGTGAAGATTAACCCAAATTAGTTCAATAGTACAATTAACCAATTTCCTTTCTTTCAGTGCAACTTTCTGAGCTGCATGGGAGGCAGGTCAGTGAAGGGCACAGCTCGGCGGGTCCTCAGTAAGCTGGTCTCCACCCATCTGTCTCTAAATTATAACTGGAAGGGGACAAGAGGAGTGAAGCTGAGGTTTTCAACTTTCACACTTATAAGCAAGTTGATTTTTGGTAACTATATATATTCTTGCCTACTTTTTATATTTCTCTCTGAAAATGAAATCAATTTAAGGAAAAGTTAAAACAGTGTTAGCAATTTGCATTCATAAGTATCATTTATAGTTTATAACAAAGGTTCTATGTAAACAATCTGAATTTTGTCTAATACATAATCATTGGAAATTGAAAAGCAGGAGCTGAGCTCCCATGCAAATTAAGCTTGGTCGTTGGGCATGATTTGTAGGGTTGGCAAATTTTTGCCATAAGTGGGTAAAAATCATCTCCTGGCAAATTTTTTGCCAAAGTGG
Organism: Uloborus diversus; assembly: GCF_026930045.1. NCBI lineage: Eukaryota > Metazoa > Arthropoda > Arachnida > Araneae > Uloboridae > Uloborus > Uloborus diversus. The sequence goes on from NC_072740.1 coordinate 120,753,110, forward strand.
TAAAAATGGAAATTCTTTATTTTTGGAGAAATGGAACTATTTTTACTTTTACCAAGTTTAACTTTGGCAATAATAATACATTGCTTTAGTGTTTTTTTTTTTTTTTAATTATAACTTAGAATAGTCACTGCATCATTGAAACATTAATCTAAATGCAAGTGCTATTCAGTTTGTTTTCATTTAATAAAATGCTTTTTTAATTAACTTCCTTATACTTAATATGATAATCATAATCAAGGACACTTGTTCCCAAATCAAATCTCCTTGGTTCAAAATTATTGGGTATCCCGAAGTATACTTTTCAAGTATATTTCAAAATTGCAACAAAAGACTCCAAAAAACTGGTAATTCTAACACTTGTAACATTGTTTCAAATCTTCAACCATACCATAAAAATAATATATGTATTGCTTAACTTCAAGAACACTAACAAATTCTTTGATCCAAAATCAAAAAATAATAATCCTAACTCTGAAAACAGACATGGACATATACCTCAAAAGCATGAACGAAACAAATCATCTGACACTTGTAGACGTAAGCTTACCATGACTGCTCGGTAATGATTTTAATATTAAAATTTTGTATGATTGCAGTTTTGAAATTTAAGAGGGTGAACTATTCTCCAGAGGGATCAAGTATCCCAGTCTCCCTTTCTCTGCTATGATACATATTTATATGCAACTTGACAAACCTCTGCATTATGTATATTGCTTCTACAATTCTTTAGAAGTGTTTCAAGGACTTGGAACAGGGCCGTCCGAAGAAGGAGATGAGCAGGGCGATTGCCCCAGGTGCCAAGATATGAGAGGGCGCCTTAATCTGAGCTTTTGCTGCACAACAGTTTATTTCTTCCCCCCCCCCTTTCATTAAGTATTGTTCTTAACTAGAGATGAAAACAGTCAGGAAAAAAGCAGAAAATTTCCGAAAAAATAAAACGGAAAAAAACCGTTTTTTTCCAAAGGGGTTTATTTCCACTTGGGAAAAATTGAAAAAATGAATTTTTCAACTTTTTGAAAAGTTTTAATTGAAATTTTCAGCAAGAAGTGATTAGGAATGTCTCATACTTAAATTCTGATGCAACTTCCTCCCCCACCCTCTCTTTGTATGCTAAAATACTGTCTAACTTTGATAATGCAAGTTGTATGATCGTATAATTTGCATATAGATCAAAAAACATTTAATACTAATTAATAAAAATTAAACCAATATCCTTAGTGAAGAATTTATTTTCCTTTTTCATAAAACAAACAAACATAACTTCAATCACAGAATCACAGAACACTGTTTCTGCTGACTGTGCGAACCAAATGTACAAGGTGCGGCAAAAAAAAATATAGGCAAGCAATTTTCCATATAACTTTATTAAAAGTAAATAAATAAACAAAACACAAAAAATAATAATATGAGAAGACCGTTAGCAATGAATAAATTAATTGGTTTCAAACTAGCCGCCTTTTGAAGTAAAACAAAGGTGCAACTGATTGAAAATTTTCATTCAAGGGCTGCAAGTCCTTTAATCAATCCTATTCCTATAAAGCAATTGGTTTAGAGAGTCCAAACTTATATGTAGTTTAGGATAGCCCTTTGACTCTAAAATAGGCCATACAGTGTAATAAATGAGATTGAGGTCTAGCGAGTAGAGTGTCCACTCTATAGATGATATCATGTCAAAAACAATGCGCCTTGAACCACTCTTGTCTTTTTGGCCATATGAACTGGTGTAGATTCTAATTGAAATGTCCAGTCTACATTGCTGAAGTGCTCTTAGACCCACAAAAGTACAACAGCTTCTAAAATTTCCTTCTGTTACACTTTATGATTCATATTATGACTTTCATCCACAAAAGACACAGATGTTTTGTCGTTTGTGATGATTCTCTCACAGACCAAGCCCGACTATTTTTCTGTGGTGCTTAGAGTGTCTACAGACCTAATACTATCATTCCGAGGGTTATGAGTTGGTTGAACGGTAAATCAGTGAAAGGTATCTCTTCCAGTTTGCACTTGCGACCAGTCTCAAACAATTCTGGCATCTTTGGGGTCATACAAATTTGTTTTCTTCCGCTAAAGGCTGAACTTTTTAGAATTCATAAAGCTTCTGCCCAAGCTCTGTTTTTGCCCTTAGTCGCACTCATCGGTCACAAATTCCTGTCTCACGAATGGCTTCCCTGCTGGAAGCCCAAGGATTTCATTGAGCTCACTTTTGGATAGCCTGACAATTAACGGAAATGTTCACTGTTTGTTTTTATACACTTCTTGGATGTTGACCATAATTTCCAAGCAACTTTGAACGGCATACTGCATCAAATACTGTTTGACGAGGCACAACAAGCAACAAATTGTCGTTCTCCTTGGTTAAAAAACTTTAAAATAGCAGGTCTTTTGTGTAAAATTGTAAGAAAACCAAAAACAATACATAAACTAGGAGATATATTATAAATTATTTTCTAATAAAGAGAGAAACAAATATAAATTAAGACTCATTAAGAAGAAATTAGTTTACTTCTGTTCGATGATGCAAACTTTGAGTTTTTTTGCTACACCCTGTTAGCGAAGTGTGCTTCAATTTTATTTTTTTCAAGTGTATAAAGTTATGAATTGTCCAAATGGGCTGTATGTTGCTCTCTTGTTAGCTGTTTTTCAAATCTCTACACCATTGCTTTTCAAGCATTTTTTGCTATTGATCAATTTATATTTAATTCATTGTTGTATTTGTCAGAGGGTAGGAAAGCTGATAAAAACCTAATTTTACCAAAAGCTGATATGAGAAAGTAGCAATGCATTTTCTTTTCTCTTCCCCTTCTCTTTCTCTCTGTAGACTTCTATCATTGATGTATCAACCCAAAACTTTTTTTTGCTGTGTACAGTAAGCTCCTGATTTAAAAAAATCGGCAATAGTTAACTAAACTTAATGTAGATAAATGAACAGGTTTTTACATAACAAGTGCAAAATTTATTTTTTGTCTTTACTTTTACACTTTTCTCCTTCCCTTCCAATGACATCAAACCTTTCAAGGTCACCAAAACCTGAATAGGTTAAACCTGATTTTTAAATTAACTCTACTTACTGCTTCAGAACTTCACCACTTACTGATTTTTAGACTTACCCAATTTACTGATTTTTGTACCTACCTTACTTGCTAATTTTTAGATCTACACTACTTAGTGCGCAAATGTGTGTGACCAGACCAGTCTTGAAGAAAATCCTGTTGGTGCTTAGTTTCTTTTGATAACTTAGCTTGCTTCTCATGTTTAATAGGAAATGACCGTTCAGAACTTCATAATGTTAAAGGTTTTACTGTTCTAAATACTATGCTTAACTAGATACATAACACTACAAGCAAGGCAAAGTGTGTCACCAATGCATACCTCTGGAATCTTCCAACCTTTCCTGTTCTTGAGAGAACATTTTCCCGTGACGTCGGTGTCGCTGACATCACTACAATTACAACAGTATCAGATTAATTAGTTTCATACATCACTTGCACTATTTGCTCGCATATCTGCGTAACCAGTTTGCAATAATGAGAGATCCGTTTATAGCTTTTTCATGCATTTTTTATGTACATTGTAATCTTTTTAGCTATAATTTAAATGTATGCAAGTGTTACAGATATTTTTAAGCTATTTCACACACTAGCATAGTTTTTATTTCATTTGCAAATCATCCACAAATTCATTTATCTACGGTTACCATGCCATCCCATTCTGTGGATAATTGGGAGTTTACCAGGGTGGCGACAGATCAGGGAAATCAGGGAAAAGTCAGGGAACTTGATCTCTCAGGGAAAAATCAGGGAAATATCAGGAATTTTGAAAAAATAACCAAACTTCAGGGAAAATTGATCAAATGAAGAAAAAAAACTTCTTCCTTGCAAAATGAAGGACTTTGATTCCCTACAAATTTTCTGCCAATTATTTGTTTTAAAAAAAGTAAAATAAATGAGGTGTGATTATACAGTGCCGCATATTTGTGCATCTTTTTTCCTCAAGGTCAAAGTATTCAATCTTAGAATGAGCTTCCTAAGATTGTTGTTTTTTTACCTTGCTTGAATTTTCCTTCCAAGCATTCCAAGCTACGTAAAATAAACAACCCTACAGGCAAAGAAGAATCCATCATTAATGACTTGGCTCCCTTGCCTTTACTCATTGTCTTGAAGTAATTAGCATACTGTTATCACAATTTCAAGAAAAAAAATCTTTGTTTTTTAAATTAATGCTGAAAAAATCTTAAAAGTTGTCCCTTGGTGTTTTTAATTTAATTGCTAAAATAGAATTTTGACTGAATCTTTTTTTTTTTTTTGCCATGGTATTATTCACTGTCATTTCAGATTACAGATATTCCTTTAAGAGTGGTTTTAATAATTTCTTAGAATTCTTATGTTAACTGGTTCCTGGAAGTAAAGTACAGTGAAGCACCGTTTATACGTTTCTCTTTTATACGTTTTTATCAATTATACATTTTTAAAATTGGTCCCTGCAGAGTCTAATACACATTAACCTATACCTATTATACATTTTTTCATTTGTACGCTTTTTTCATACAGTCCCTTCAAAACTGTATAAACGGTGCTTCACTGTACTTGTTTTGGATTTTCTTTCCCACACTATTTCTCTGTCGATAATTTAATATACTATTTTAATAAAAAAAAGGAACATCTTTTCAAAATATATTTTTAATTAACAGCTTAAACCGTTCTAAACACTGCATTTTTTAAAAAAATATGCAATGCTTTTCAGGTAGGGCAAAGAGAGGAAACCAGTATCATTGGTAACGTAAATCAGGGATATTTTGGTGAACTTAATCAGGGAAAAGTCAGGGAACTTTTTTTTCCAGTTCCTGTCGCCACCCTGTTTACTAAGTTATCTTTATTTGTAAAAGAGTATATAACTTTTTAAAAGTTTTGTTTGCCTGTTTTTTCCTGATATTTTTGTAGTTCTAATTAGCCTTTGAAGGCTTCAAAATGCTGGATTTTGTTTCTATTTTTCAAAAATTCCTCTGGTAGAGAAACCCCTGTAATTTCTAAAATTAGGTATATTCTATACACCACCTTAAAGGGGAGGCCTGCATTACTCTATGCATTGCATTTTTTCTCTTAAGGCCAATGCAAAAAGGGCAGCAGGCAATCACATAAAAAAAAGGAATTTAAAATTAATCTCTTTCACCTCTGACAGAAAAGTTGTCCGGACTGGAGAAGGGGCTTCATAACTGAAATAACTTAGATCCTGTCAAATCTAAATCTGACCCTAGGTGGGAGTAGGTAGAAAAGTCAGTTAAATTTTGGACCACTCAATACACACTTCACTGGCAGAGTGCTGAGGTGACTACATTCATGTTCAAGAGAGAAACAAAAAAGAAATGTCGTTGCTTTCTGATTTGCATGATAATAAATGATAAACATGTATTCAAACTGGTGCATCCTGAAACTTGAATAGGGTAGACCGACCAGTGAGTGAACACCACCTAGTGAATGAACAGCGCGTCATTTTTAAAAAAAATAAAAGCTTCCAAAAAAATTTTTCTGAATAAATTCACTACAAAAGCCTTCTTTATTGACATTCTAATCTATATGACACCTGATTGGTTACTTTGGATACGTATTTTTTCCTGGAAAAAATTTGAAATTTTTACTGCCGTGAATCGTTCTTTCTTTCTTTCAAAGTAATAAGGCTGCTTTCGTTCTAGCAATTATTTTGATACATATTATTTTTATCGATAAATTTTATTTTTTAACTCTACGAAAGAAAAATTAAGTATACATATATAGGCTATGGATTTAAATTGTTTCAGTCAATGCAGAATGCGTAGATTTTCAGGTAGAGGGGTGTTCAGTCACTGGGTATGAAAAATTGCGAAAACTCAGTGAATGAACAATGGCAATATTTCTTTTGATTTAAAAAGAAATTTGAAGTTTCTTTGAGATATTTTCATTTTTGTACTTTTTTGTAATGCAGATAGTTTTATATGCTCATTTATTTATGTATTTCATTATATATTTTATAATTTCTTTATTTTTGTCTTTGCAAACAATGCACTTTTTACTGAGTTTTATCTTTTATCTATCTATATCTCTATCTATATATTAACCTACCTACCTACATCTGTCTTTCTATATCTTTATCTCTCTTGATAGATAGATAGGTAGATATGTATGTATGTTTGTATATAGATAGATAGATAAATAGATAGAGGAAGATATAGAGATAGATACATAAAAAATAAGAGGTAAATAGATATATAGGTAGATAAATATAGAGATAGAATAGGTAGGTAGATACATAGATCGATAGGTTTATTGATAGATTAATAGATAGGTAGTGGTTAATAGATAGATAGGTAGATAGAGAGACAAATATAGAGATAGTAGATATATAGACAGGTAGATAGACCGATATATATAGGTAGATATATTGATTAGGAGATAGATAAGTAGATAGAGAGACAAATATAGAGATAGATAGTAGATATATAGACAGGTAGACAGACCGATAAGATATAGATAGGTAGATAGATAGACAGGTAAAAAAGCAGGTAGATAGATAAATAGATTGATTAGGATAATAGATTGGTAGATATTTTTAGATGTACAGACAGATAAATAGGTGGATAGACAGATAGATAAGTAGATAAGTATATAGATAAGTAGATAGATAAATTGATAAGTAGATAGATAGATAGATAGATCGATAGTTAAGTATATATATATATATAGATAAGTAGATAGATAGATAGATAAGATATATAAATAGACATGAGATAAATAGATAAGTAGATCGATAGATAAGTATATAGATAGATAGTAAAATAGATAAGTACATTGATAAATAGACACAGATAGATGTGTAGATAGAAAAATAGATAGAAAGATGTATTGGGATAGAGATATAAAAAGATAGATATAAATAGATAAATAGATATAAATATTTATATAAATAGATAGATAGATAAATAGATATAGATAGTTATATATATAGATAGATAGATCTCAAAGAAACTTAGTTTCTTTTTGAATCAAAATTTATCATGTTCATTCACTGGACCGATTTGTGTTCATTTACTGGTTCGAGGTGTTCATTCACTGGGTCATTTTGCCATTTTTTCTTTAAACACCTAAAAAAGTCGGAAGCGGTACCATTTAAGTTCCCGCGATTTTTTAGAGATATTTACATAAATCAATTAAAATGTTTTAACTATCACGATCTGTATAGTAGGGTCTGATGGAGTAAAGTGGTCATAAAATCGTAGGTTTTCAACTTAGGTGGATAATAAATACAATAAATTCTTTAATCACTTCAACTTTTTTTGTTGTTATTTTACATTGCATTATTAAAGAACACGGTACATTGAATTTTAGGAAGAAAAATATTAATTTTAGTAGTTTTATAGCACTTTCTTTTCCTTACGTTTTTATGACCACTTTATCCCATGGGGTGGGGGAAAGTGGTCATAGCATGGGGGAAAGTGGTCGTAGTTAAAACTAGATGCAAAACCATTATAAATAACCCTAATACTTGCATATTTCGGTTGTTTTTGTAGTTCCAAGTATATTCACAAGCACATGCGTGTACACACGAATATTTACGTATCGTGTTATACACGAGTAAACACGTTCCTATATGAGTCAATACATGTATACATCAGACACATGCATGCACGTGCCTACTCAAGTATATACGTGTATATACGACTATATAAGCATGTATACGTAATTACCTACAGGAGTGTATACTGTCTACACGAGTACATACGTTTCACGTATATATACGAGTATATACGCGTACAAACGAACATCATATGCGCGTATGCACTTGTATCTCGAGAACATGCGTGCATACTTCAGTATATACGTGTATAGTAGATTTATATACGCTTATATAAATGTACATACATACATATACGAGTATACACGTATTCGTGGATACACCCAGTGCGTCTTTGTACGCGTCTACTCACGTATATATAATATGGAAGCACGATACATATACGCATGTATACGTGTAAGCACGATTATATACCTGTATAGACATGATTACATTTACGTGTATACACCAGTACATGTATGTATACACGAGAATATACGCTTATATACATGTCGGCCTACAGAGTGAATCTAAGCTCTTGGGCAAAAATCAAAGGGCCGTGAGAGAGAGGATAGGAAGCAAAGAATCATAAGGAAGTTATAATCACTGACGCGCTACATGCACAAAAAGTCAGAAACTAATGGATGCAAAGCAGGGCACAAATTTAATGCACAAAGATGATTTTACCTAACATTTTAGTTTTTAAGAAATATTTAGAGCAGTTGTTAAAAGTTACGGCCTGTAGTAGCTCTAATATACGCATCGCAACAAAGGCGCAGCGGCTGATGAAAGTTTTCCAAAAGTCTCGTTATTGCAACATCTGTGAATGCGACGCATGTATTACAGCTGCAGGCCTCAAATTTCATCAATCGCTTTAAAACTTTCTAAACACGTAAAATGTTGTATAAAATTGTCTTTGTGTAATAAATTTGTGACCTTTTTTGCATCCATCAGTTTCTGGCTTTGCGTGCATGTAGCGCGGCAGCATTGTGTTTGTGACCATATGTTCTTTATGATTCTTGCTTCTTATCCTCCCCTCTAACACCTTTTAATAATTTGCTCAAGAGTTTAAACTCACACTGTATACTTGTATTCCTTATGCTTGTATATTAAATGTCTACCTGAGTATATAAGTGTTCGTATATATACGAGTATAAGCGAGCATATACGTGTATAGTAAAATGTATAGCTGTATGGATAAAAAAATACTTGCAGACTACCCATATAAGTATTTATTGGTGCATTTATGTGAATACGTCTATGTACGTGCCTACACGAGTATATATGCGTATATATACGCATATACTCGTATATTTAACCCCTTTACTGTAAAAACAATACATATAAAATAAAATTAATATTTAATTTGTATCTGCCTTATACTTAAAGATTAAGTGACATTAGAAGAACAATATTCGTTAAGCCTAATATTATGACCACTTTACCCCATCTTACTTAAATTGTTCTAAAACATTATCTAAAATAGATTGAGCTAACTGCTAATGAGTAAGAGTTCTTGAGACTTGTAGGAAGCTTCCTGGGCAGTCAATCTGTTCATAATTCTAACAAACAAAATTTCTCAAGGAAGTTAAAAAAAGGTGTTTAGATTTAAAAAATTTTCATATTCACGCAGAATATACTTTTTTGCCAAATAAAATTTTGCAAGTTGTGAAATTTTGTATTCAAAATGTAGTTACTAACTGCCCTACTCTAAAATAAAATTTTCACATTCATTCGAACATTTATTTCCAAGCTATAACCATTTATTTGACGTATGACCACTTTACCCCATTGACCACTTTCCCCCACCAGACCCTATAGAATTTAAAATTACTAGGATTTTTGAAAAATGAAATTGTGCTTAACTATTCATTCACTGGTCGGTCTTCCCTAGACTAGTATTTTTTTTTACGTTTATCTTACTGTCTTGGAATGATACTCTTGATTTCATGATCAAACAGCATGGCTGTATGTTATGCATTTTGATATGTGTACACAATTATTAAAAATTTTTTGCCAATGGCAATGTTGCTGCTAATTTTTAAAACTATTCAAGAGCTACAAGTTAGATTAAGTAAGATTCTACTGAGCCAAATGCAGATGGAAACTGCAGGTTGCCCCTTCCATAATCAAATTGTTGCAAAAGCAGTTTCACAAAATTACTGAAGGCATTGTTTAAACAGTGGCAGTGCAAGAAATACTGACTTCATGATTAGTTGAATACATTAGTACAGTAAAAGCTCATCTATTTCTCATTAATGCAAGTGTAATTCCAACAGATGTTCTTCATTTTCCACTCCACTCGCTCTAAAAAGAAGAAAAAATTCTTGAAATATTTTCGATCACACTGAATACACAACACTGCTTTTCCCCTCTCTTCACCTTTTTTTTTTCTTTTCAAAATGATAAGAATAATAATAATGAATAACTAAATGAAATAATCGCAAGAAATGAACATTAGTTGAAACAATTTGTAGACATGTAAGAACAATCCATTTTGATGATTCATTCCACTGTGATGAAAGAGAAGGCTATCATGCTTCTCTTTCATTTTCTAGCTTACTTGTTGAGTGTCATCTTGAATTTGTATACACTTATAATTTTATTATTTTTTAAACATATTCATGTCTGGTACAATTCCAACCTTTTCATTGAAACATGCAAAGTAAAAAAAAATTAAGTGTCCTATGCCTACAACTTATCTTGCTTCAATTTGAAATGCCATTGCTTTAAAAATTACATGAAAATTGGATAAGCATTTTGAATTGAATGAAAATAAAATCTTAGGAGTGAATTGAAGATTAGAAGTGTGCACTATTAGTTTAGAGTGGTTTGTTTTTGTGATCATGAGATTTTGTAAAGAGTTCAGTTTTGTAATTGCATTTTTTTAAAATTAGTATTATTGTTTCCTTCTTTGAAAATGACAAGCAAAGTAGATTAGAAGAAGTATATTCATTTTTTTAACCTGAAAGAAATTCTAGAAAAAGGGAGTGGATGCTGTTTTATCCAAGGCTTTTGTTCAATAGTTTGCATTTAGGTATGAAACAATCTTTTTAATCTAGATCATTATCAAGATTGTTAGATGATTTTGCATATAGTTCATAATTCATTTAAACTTTAAATGCATGCTTTTTTTTCCTATCTGTGTTTCTTTAAGAAACTGTCCGTTCTGTAGAAGGTTTTTTACATAGAAAAATAATGAAAACAATCGGATACATAGTTATTTTTGTATAGTAGGGGAATGTGGGGCAAAGTGAAATGATCAAATCTTTACTCTGCTTTTAGCGCTAGTTATCTGATATTATTTTAAACATGTGACATGTGCAGTAGCACATGAAGTCTAGTCCAGTCAGAAAAAAATATCGCCGAAGATTAAAGCATATGATAATAAAGGCAGTTTTCAAAAATTGATACTCGTATTGTAAGATTTTGTTGTAAGTCAACATTTTATTATTATAAATTGCTAAAGTTATTTTTACTCACACTTTAAATTTTACTTGAAATCTAATATGCAGTGCAGTATTTATTTAGTTCATATTAAGCCTATTTGGATTTTAAATATTTTTTTACAATTAGTCAAGTACATGTGGGGCAAAGTGAAATTTTTTTTTTTTCCATTTACTCACTCGATCATTTACGAAATTGCTGTAAAACCTCTCTAATGTGGACATTAATGGGACACTTTTTTTGGTCTGCAATAGAGAGGGGTCCTTAGGACAGTTGTTTAAAAATGTTATTTGCCTTGGAATCAGGGAATGAAAAATTATCCGCATAAGAGGGGCGTCCACATTTAAGAGGTGTCTGTTAGAAGGGATTTTACTGTAATTATGTATTTATAAATCATTCATTTACATTCCTTTATAGAATAATTCCCTCTTTAATTCATTTGCTTATTTTTCTCTACAACATAATGTTGCAGTTTTTCTTTATTTAAGAGGTTTTTTCTGTTTAAAAAGATATGCACCGTTTTGAAATATATGTTTAATTTTTCCTTTCAGCCTTTTAAAAGATACAAATTTTTAATCTTTTTTTTGTTTCACTTCTTTCAAAAATGCCAATTTCAGAATCTTTTATTTTTTTTTACTATTGATCAGCATCATTGAGTACTACATTACCGTAAAAGGAGAACTTCCTCTTTCGGATTTAGCAGGTTTTAGAGGCGTTTGAAAAAATGAGGCCTTTTCACAAACTTAAGTAAAGTTAGACTTGAAAATTCAAAATTTTATGGAGCAGCAAATAGCCAGAAGACACTTTTAATTTAGTTATATTGCACCATTTTTATTTTTAGTTGCTGCTTCTTCCAGGAATTTTATTTTTTATGGAAAAAAAAAGAGAGCAGTCTTCAACTGATTTGCGAGGCCTAACAATTCGTTTTGCACAGTGCCTTCTTGTTTTCACAGAAATCAATCTCTTGGATACAGTTGCAATTAAAAATGAAAATGTTGCTGTATAACTAATTTAAACATGTCTTCAGGTCAACTGCTGCTAAATAAAATTTCAAGTCTTACTTAACATAAGTTGTTGCCTGTCAAACAAAAAAAATGAAAGTTCTCCTTTTTAGGGAATGTAGTACTTAATGGTAGTGATCAACTGTAAAAAAAAATTAACTTGGCATCTTCGAGAAAAAACAGGATTAAATTACTCTCTTATTCTTATTCTCTTAATACTCTCTCTCTCTGTCTCTCTTAAGATTTAAGAGACTCTTAAATAATACAAACAGCTACAAAATATGTAGAACGGTTCCAGCGATAAAGAAAATCGCAAGTAAGAAATGATGCCCACGCCGCCGTCTTAAGTATCCTGTCTCGTGGCCCAGGAATAGGATTGTTTCCCATATTTTGATATGGGGCCCCCTTTCAAATTTGAAGTTCCAGGGAAAATGATCACACCAAAATCAATTTCAAATACGGATAAAATTTAAATCGTATAAAAAATATGTTATTTTGAAAACAAATGATAAATTATGGCTGTGTAAAATAAGTCTTTTCTGAAAAATAAGTAACTATACTAATAACTTGACAATTACTAAAATCAAATTAGAACCCAAAAATATTTATATAAATAAAATAAGCCAATTTAAAGAAGGGTAAGTTAAAATATGTGTATTGGGTGTCATTTTAAAGAACTGTATTTTTAATGAAATGAAAACCTGATTCTTACAATACTTTTTGAAAATTTTTAAAAAAAGAAAGCATTTAATTTTTAAATAGTAAATTCTTGTGCAGAGTTTTGTTTTAAGTATAAGCTAGTTGTGTATGTATGAAACTCCAGCATTATTTTGCAAATAATGTAATGTTTTTTTTTAAATTAGGGACAATATCAAAGTAAACATTTAACCCCATTTGGGGGGGGAGGTGTATTTGACTGTTACAGATCTGACAAATATTACAAATTTTTATATTATGGGCATGATACATTACCTGTATAATTTATATCAGTAATAAAATATGTAGTAAATATATGTAATTTTACCTAAATTTTAATTTATATTGATAGCCATTGAATTATACTATCATAACATCTCTCGTTAAAAATTGCAATTTAAAAATATTTTTAAAAATATAAATTATAAAAAACTAGTCGACCCGTGCGGAACTCCGCACTGTGCTTCGAATCGTGCGGAACTCCGCACTGTGCTTCGAATCGTTTCATAAGGTATTTCGCTCTTTAAGAATTTCAAAGGAAGAACATTATGAAGAAGAACCGAAAAAACAGTAAGCGCAGAAGAGAAGGCATGTAATTTAAAGACATCAGTAACAAAACCTCGTTAAATACAACGTTGTGATAATTTGATTATCGCTCACCTTTTGGTCGTACATATTTTCAATTCAAACATAAATATCATTAAAAGTGTGGCTGAGTAGTGACTCGTGAAAAAGCAATAATTGTGCATGTAAAAAAAAACAGGTTGTGGCAAATTCAGTCCTGCCCATGTGAGCATCTGACGGGAAAAAAAGAAACATTAAAAAGATATTTATTGGCACGGATTCGAATTGGCGCCATTCTGATTAACAGCCCGACACCCCAACAAACCAAGCAATTGCGCCTTCCTTTTCAAAAGCTATTCATTGAAGGAATGCGTAGTAAAAAACAGCAAAAAAAGCTTTTGGCCAAAAAATAAATAATAATAATAAGATCATGCTTCTATGTTTTGTCATTAACCAGCATGATACGATTTAGAATTATTCGAAAAGCATGGAATTTGATTGAAGAATGACGAAGATCTCACGTAGCGATTGAAACGAACATTCTAGAGAAGTAATAAATTAGATTGAAAATAAGTGTTTTTATCTTTGAATATTGAACTATTTCACATAGAAGGTTGCTTTATGAGTTACGGCTTAAATGCCCGCACATGTTTCTCTTTTAATCGAACACTTAAAATTCAAAACCAAAACCAGTTGAACTGAGTCCATTTTTTAAGTGTAATTTTTCGAACGTAGACAAAATGTATTTTTTTTTTCAGCAGAAAGCAGAGGAGTAGAAAATGATTTCTTGCTAATGAAGTTGATAATAATTTTAATGCTTTATATCGTATTCGCGCGAATAAAAAATTAAAGGTTTACTGGGTGAAACTCGTAGTTTTAATTTAGCGTAGTATTTTTTCATTTGTACAAAAGGTCGAACACTGCTATTACAAACATCTACATTTCAGCATACAATGAAAATGTTTTTCTGCACGAAAAGGATTTCCTTTAGGTAAATCTAATACTTTTTTATGCTTACATTATGCTGAGTGGTCTGAATGTAGTCAAAGCTTAAAAAAAAGGAAGAACACTCTTCGATTAACAGTCAACTTATCCGAATGATAACTGTAGCTTGCATAAAGGAGTCGAAACACCAAGTAGCATTCCCACTGCATTTATTTTATTACGTTTGTATGTTATGAGTACATGTAATGCGTAATACTAATATAAATTTGATATTATATCGGACAGCCCAAACTTGCCCGAAGTTCAGATAGTTTATAGCCGAACGCTCTACCAAAAAAAACTTATCAATTTAACCGAACAACTAAGTCCAGTGCTTTTAAGCTTTATTAAAATATGAATACACACACAGGCTATTTTTTTTGCCGAAAGCGACGTAAGAAATGGAAAACTGCATTAGAACTTTGCTTTTAAAAAATGCATAAGAACTACAGGCAGCATCAAGGTTTTGAAACAGCAAGGAGCGTTTTCGAAAACTTGAGTTTTCTACCGTAAGTCTATTTTTCTTCATTAGTCAGCCTGATAAGTTTTAAAATGAGAAGGGAATAATATATAAGATAAGATATTGAAGAAACATTTTTTTATTCTTGAAAATTTTTACAATTTGTTACCGCAGGCTGCTCGAACCGTTATGACCCAGATGGCAGCACGTGTTCATCATTTAACAGTACGGTTAAAATACAAAATAAATTGAACTATGCTCTTTTTTAAGCGTAGCTTTTGGAATGTAGTAAAAATGTGATAAGCTATTTGTTTTTTTGCAAAAAGAAGAAAAAATATATATTTTACCCTTCAAATTGAGGTAGTAATTTTTTATTTTTACAAAGAGTCAAAAACTCATTAGAAGAATATATATTTCAATATACGATTTATTATTTTTTTTCTGAACAAAAAACAATTCTATTGTAGTCTGAAATCTTAAATCTGTTACTTATATTTTCGCTTACATTATGCTTTAATTTTCTTACCAGAGCCAAAGCTTAAAAAGAAAAAAAAAACGTACAATTCCGAAGTAATTTAGCACAAAGTCACTTCAAGTTTTCATATCAGCAAAGAGTGTTTCCTTCTCATTCATTCTATTCCTTCATAGTTGTTATTCACTTAATTAAGTGTTCATGAAATGTGCGATATTTCTCTAATTTTTTGTTGCAGATTGTCCGGACGTGGGCCCGAACCCGCATTCTCCTGGTTACAAAGAGAACGCTCTGCCGATCAAGCTATTCAGCTCTGTCGGTCATAGCGCAAATTAAATTTATAAGTTTGACCGAAAACCTCATTCTGGTTCTTTAAAACAGGTTTTTCGGCTGAAAAAAACAATTTTTAGACCGTGGGTCTATTTTTCGTCAGTAGCCAGCACGATAAGCTTTAAAATAAGGCGTAAATCAAAGAAATCGATCAAGAATTGAGGAAAATCTGGCGTAGAAACCAAAAACAGGCTACAGAAATAATATATAAGGATAGATTGAGGAAGATATAACACATAAGATAATAGTTTTTAAAACAAAATTCTAAAAAAAAAAATCTTAAAACAAGCTTAAGGGGTACCTCAAAAATGATGAAACGATCAAAAAAATTTTTATTGCTTATTTCAAAGCTAAAAACTATTCTGAACACAGGGAAAAAGTTTGATTGCTTTAGTTCAAATATTTAAAAAGTTATGAGTGGTTTTAGGCTATGCTCGCTATGTGTTGTTATACAAAAGAAAAACTTTAAACTACTTTTTCTCGATGATGGTATTTTTGTGTTTTCATGTCATTAGAATCCCTAAGAATTTTTTTCTATTAAAGATACAGCTTTAAAGTAATACTTTTTGCAACTGGGATAACATATTTGACAAAATTGTGCATTGGATAAGCATTTTATAAACTACTCAAATGTTTAGAGTATGTTAAACCTTTAAAAATCAATTAAAAAAAAAACATTGATTTTTTACATAATTAATCACAGAAACTTTTCTAATAAACTCATAAGCAAAGGAATGCACAGATTTTTAGAGATGATTTATAGTGATTGTTTAGCAAAAAAAAATTTTTTAATTAGTGCAAAAAGAAAAAAGCCTCAGGGATTTCAAAAAATTGAAATTTTTTTCAATTTTTTGAATTTAAAAAAAAAGTAGGCAATATTTTCAATTTTCAAAATAAATTATTGATTAAGAAATAAGTATGCATGTTATGGTTTCAAAGTAATTTAAAATTTACTTAAATTTAAAAAAAAATGTTCGAAAGGTACTGTGACCCCTTAAAGAACAAAACTAATTCAAGACACTCAAAGTTTGGAAAGGGGGGGGGCGGAGGCGGATTTGCACTACTTAATAGATTTACTTTTTTAAAAACAATTATAGTTTTTTGGGCTGTAGTTACGAACGAAGGTCTGAATATTTATGTAAAAGAGGGTGATAAAATGGAGATAAAATTTTGTTAGAGAACTCGTACTTTTGGAAGAACGTGTTTCAGAAGCATATTTTAAGAAATTAAACCTTTTTAATCATGAGATAGTCAAAAAACTCATTACACAAAAAAATAATTGAAAAACATCGGTAACAATGCATTCATCATTGCTTGGGAAATTCATCTGGGACTTAAATTAGCACTTTTTCTGATATTCACCCTTATACCACTCCCAGAAAATGAATACTGGCAGAATCAAATAACAGAAGAATGACGAATGCAAGAGTTTGCCAATAGCAAGGAGAAATCGAATTATTGTAAATACAGGAAAGGAAAAATAGCTTAACGAAAAATTTAGAGACGGAAAATATCGCAACGAAAAAATGAGGTACGGGATTTCTGTAAAGACACAGACAAAAAAATGAACCTAAAGATAAAGAATGAAATTTATAAATGGAGAAATAGAACTAAGAAACATCAAATGGAACTTCTGTCAAATCACGGAAAATAATTTAACGAACAGAAAATTTCCGGCAACTGCTACCGTTACTTTTTCCGTTATTTTCAGGAAATTTTTTTAACAATGTTCGTACAAAAAAAAATTAAGCAATTTAAACACTTTTAAGATATATATATATATGTACACTGCTTGACAATTACTAAGGAACAATTACGTTTTTTTTAATAGTTAAGAATAGATAATGATTAAAGAAACAGAACGAAATATATAGTTAGTAGGGAGGATGTGCCTTTATTATAAGTACAAAATAATACAAATATCACTGCATTAATGAAGTAAAAACTTAAAAATAAAAAAATAACCTACTTAGATGATTTTCATACAACACCAAAAAAATGATCTAGGTCAGAATGATGGAGACATGATTACCTTATTATGATGTAAGATTACCAGGGACACTGATGCACAATTTACATCTGTTTTCCGTACTCCCCACTAATTATTGAGGAGTGCTTGGGAGATGTTTTCCCACTCCTCTCTCAATGCGGATTTGAGTTCTTGTATTGTTTTGGAAGGGACGGTTCTTCGCGCAACACGTCTGTCAAGAGCCTCCCAGGCAAGTTCAATTGGATTTAAGTCGGGGAAGTAAGCAGATCACTGCATACAGAGAATGTTTTCACTTTGCAGTGTGTCTGACACTTCAATGCTCCAGTGTGGGCGTGTATCGTCGTCCGTAAAGAGAAAATCTGAACCGACAGCCCCCCTAAAAAGACGAACATGGTCCAGCGTAACATCTATGCAATACATTCGTGAGGTATCGCTTTCTTATTTAAAAATGTGAAGCTGTGTTCTGCTATTGTGCATGATGCCTGCCCACACCATGACGCCTGGGCCATACCGATCACGTTCGCAAACAAATTTTTGTGCATAACATGTTCCAGGCTCTCTCCACAGTAGTTAGTGACCAGAATCATTTGTCACACTGAAACGAGATTCGTCAGAGAACATCGCTCTAGACCAATTTTGGTGATCCCACCAACATGTTCCTTACACCAGCGCAATCTCTCTCGACGATGGCGTGGTTGAACTTGGATACAACGTACGGGCTTCCGTGCATACAAACCGACATTATATACTCGCCGTGAGATGGTTCTTGCCGAAACATGCGTACCGGTAGCGGTTGTTAGATTTGCAGCTATCTGTCCAAGAGTGAAATTTCTGTTTCTTTTTGCCACGAGGGCTACATAGCGATCCTCTGAAGGTGTGGTGCTCCTACCACGACCCCTGGCATGCTTTTGCAAAACATTTCCACCTTCAGCGGCCGTCTTTAATTGGGAGTTGTCACTTTTTGATATACCCATTGCAGCAGCCACAGTGGTGACACTTAGACCTGCTTCCAGTAGTGCAACCACTTGTCCACGATCGTAGATACTCAAATGATGTCTTGCTGAAATTTTACTCTTAAGTATTAAAAGAACCAAACAGAATTTCAGAGAAAAACCTTTTTTAACATCCAGCACTATTTTTGTTAAAAACCAAACAGCGTGAATTTTCGTACGAATTTTGAGCGTGTATGCACTGTCTTTTATACAGATAACGAGTCTTGGTCTACCAAACCCTCTGAACTTGAGATTATTTTCATTGGCCAGGTGGTTGAGGTACAAATTTGCATAAATCACTTATTCCTTAGCAATTGTCAAGCAGTGTATATGGGTCATTCCTCAAAAAGACAGTATTCTGAAACTTTTCTGTCAAAAGCTTTTTACAATAAAAACTTGATTTTTAATTTCATCAAAAATATATCTATTTAAACCTGCCAACAATTTTTTAATAATAATTTTTATTTTAGTATATTTTTGGTTCACAACATGTGAATTCTCACCTCCGTGGCATGTCACACACCTTGTGTGACTGTTTATGTTGCTTAATAACTTGTTTGATTAAAAGTACATAATTATTTATTTATTTATTATTCCTTTCACAAGTGTCTCAAATTCTAATTGTTTAAGTACATTTAGTTTTTTAATGTGTTTTAAGCTCATAAGCATAAATGCAACCACACCCTTTTTTGTAAACAGATTTACCAACTCCATACTTTGGCTGCTACTTCTGTGCACTTAGTTCACTGGTACCCCCAAGCTCTGTGCATGCCTGTGAGATCACAGAACCTTTCAGGAAACTTCTATGAGACTTTTCAGTAAGTTATCCCCTGTGGCCATTGCTAAGGCAGAAATACTTGAAAGACACCGCCAGCTCAGTCATTCCAGCCGAGGACTGCAGTTTCGTGCTTATTAGCACTCATCAGTACGGCATAGAAAGAAGAGATTTTTCACCTCCAGCTCAGTTACTTCCTATGCCGGGCTGATGAGTGCTAATAAGCACAAAACTGCAGTCCTCGGCTGGAATGACTGAGTTGACGGGGCCGTTCAAGTATTTCTGCCTGAGCAATGGCTACAGGGGATAACTTACTGAATATACCATGCCTTGCCTTCAATCTTCGAGTTGAAGCGAGCCACTGCTTTGGTCACTCGTCTGGTCTGTGCTAATTCTATATTAGCTACCAGATTGTTTGGCACTCTAGGCTTCCTCAAGAGGTTTTCCACCTCCAGCTCAGTTACTTCCTATGCCGGGCTGATGAGTGCTAATAAGCACAAAACTGCAGTCCTCGACTGGAATGACTGAGCTGGTGGTGTATTTTATGTATTCTATGAGACGTTTTATTATATATCCACAGTTAAACAACCTTCATTCACCACGGTTAATCTGTTCCCAATTCTTTCATGACAATTGAATTTCCTTGAAGCAATATTCCATATTTATAAATGGAATGTTTTCCTAGTTGGTGTAGAAAACTCATTAATGACCTTTTAAAAGTCTTTTTTAACATTTTTAAAACCCTCAAAATGTTTATTATTATTTTTTTTTATTTATACTTATATTACCCTATATGTTACACTAACTATCCTTCCCTGCCCTCCCCCCCCCAACTAGTGCTACTCAAGCCCTCAGAAAAACTTGGCCATACTTAAAACAATATTTTGCTGATCTTTTGAAAAAGGTTGCAACATAACGGTTAAAAAAAGGCTAATGAACATGTATTCAAAAAAAAAAAAAAGTGATAGAGACGAAGCCGCAAAAGTAAAAGTGTGAAGTGGCGATGGATGACTGTAAAATCTTAACTTCATGGTGAGATAAAAAGGGGGGGGGAGAACTGTTTGGTTTATCCCCAGCAGGTTTTTAA
Organism: Uloborus diversus; assembly: GCF_026930045.1. Lineage (NCBI taxonomy): Eukaryota > Metazoa > Arthropoda > Arachnida > Araneae > Uloboridae > Uloborus > Uloborus diversus. Next base: position 120,773,492 of record NC_072740.1, read on the forward strand.
ATGCCTGTTGTGAAACAGTCTAGTATTTTTGCCATTTGATGGTAGAGGGCAGTATCTGCATAAATGAGTTTTTGAGATATTTCAAGAAATGCATTTTGGATTCTATAATGACAGTAGGGAAATTTTTGAATTTGATATTTTTTTGTGCTTTTCTTTTAACAAAATGCAAATGAGTAAGGTTGCACAATACAGCTAAAGTGTAAAAGATGACAGTATGCATAAAAAAACAAAAATACCCTTAACTATTCCATGACAGACTAGCATTTAATGCCAGTTGTTTTTTTTTTTTTTTTCAAATTTCCCCTTATTGCATGTTCTTTTCCTGCTTTAACTGAACTCGGAAACTTTTTTTTTATTTATTCTCATTGTATTTTCTTTATAGGGCAATATTCGGAATAAACCCTCAAACAAAGGGTTCAAAGACGAAAAAAGATTTGGGAAGAGATTACACATGCACCCAAAAGTGTTAAAATTACTGACGAATATAAAAAATTGGATATATCAAAATGGAGTTTGTAAATTCATCAATCAATGTAAACTTTTGTACATAAAACCTTTTTTGTTAGTTCTAATTGTTTGTTTTTATTATCCATATTTATGGAATGGTTACTTCTCATTCAAAAGCATTTAGTTGATTTCAATAATTTATGCACATATATTTTCTGAAATAATTTTTCAGTTGAAAACTAATTTATTCATTTTATTTTTTGTTGCAATGTGTATTGAATAGTAGTTTTTGTTCTTCATAATTATTCCACCTTTACTTGGATTAGCATGCGACTTGATGTTTAAAAGACTATTTTTGCTCTGAAGAAAAATGAGTTGACCCTTTAGAGCATTACTAATTCATCTACTGTTAAGAGTTTTTCAACTATGAAAATTTATTAAATATAAAATAGTTTATTGAGAAATTTCAGGGCAATGTAATTGTTGCCTATCTATTACTTTTACTCAATTTTGGATTTTAACACATTGACATATCAAACTTGCTATCTCCAAATTTATTTCAGCTTTACTTTGATATATCTTCCAGACTGTAGAAAATAAATAACTGTTATGAGCATAATATTAATTTACAGGCAGTGACTATAGAAAATGAATATTAGTTTTAAGGATGCAATTTCAATTTACGTGCAATGACCATAGAAACTTTTACGGGCAGTGGCTGTAGAAAATGAATATAACTTTTACTGGTGTAACTTCAATTTGCGGGCAATGACCTTAGAAACTATTACGGATATTATGTCATTTTACGGTCACAGCTCATTTGTTTTACGGGGGAGAAATTACGGGCAAAATGTTAAGTTACGGTTAATGCCCATTTGTTCTACGGGGGGCAAATTACGGGCAAAATGAAAAATTACGGTCACAGCCCATTTGTTTTACGGGACAGAAATTATGGACCAAATATAAAACTACAGTCACTACTCATTTTTTACGGGAAAAATATTACGGGCAAGCCTATTACTTTAACGGTCATTAAAGTTTACGGGCAGAATATTATTTTTACGAGCACTGACCGGACCAATTTCTGCCGGTCACTGACCGTACTTTAACGGTGAAATTTCTTAGAGTGATAGTTCGTTTTAGTAGGACAAGGAGTTATGTAACACTATAAATTCTCACCTCCGTTACCTAAACACAAAATGCCAGTCCTCATTACCACGTGGCAGTAATGACATCAAATTTTATTTTCCATGATACAAGGGAGCAAGCCCCCTTGTTTATTTTCAGCCGTAGTTGAAGTTGTGATATTTTTATCGAAAAACAAGAAGATAGATTTTGTTTTAAAAACTTAGTGTGGTTATTCTGACTTCTCACCTCCGTGAACTTGAATTTCAGGGATGTAAATTAATGTAAAAAAAAAGTAGTGAGCATGTTTTCATATGCTTAACATATGCAGATTGCAGCAAACGAAGAAAAAAATATTTTCCCTGAAAAATGTATGTATTAGGCCTATATTAATGGAAAATTACTCACCTCCGTGACAGACCATATCAATGTCATTATTTCTGAGGTGAAAATAAATGATGGAGGGAAAATATATCAATACTACAGTTGAATCCCGACTTACGCGAGGGATGCGTTCCAAGATTGCTCGCGTAAGTCGAAATTTCGCGTTGTAGAAAAGGGTATGCATACATTTTTTTTTTTTTTTTGAAACATACCAAATTCTTTTAGACACTTGTAAACACTCCCCAAACTGCTTTAAAGCATTCCTCAACCGTACATTAAAGTTCATTATAATTAAGAACTGTTTAAAAAGTAAAAAAGCTGCCTAATTCTACATAAAAAAACTTAAGATGCACAAAATACATGATCAATGGCAGGGAAAGACATAAAACTACATGGTAAGTACACTGTTAAAAAAATTTCCTGAAAATAACGGATAAAGTACCGGCAGCAAAGTTGCCGTAAATATTACGTTTCCGTTAAATTATTTTCCGTGACTTAACAGAAGTTTCATTTCTCATTTCTCCGTTTAGTTCTGTTCTTCCGTTTATAAATTTTTTGTGATTTATCGAAAATTCCATTTCTCTTCTTTCCGTTGATCTATTTTTCCGTTTTTAAATTTTCCGGTCATCTATTTTTCCGTTTTTAAATTTTCTGCGCCTTTACAGAACTTTCGGTTCTTGATTTTTCGTTGCGCTATTTTTTCGTTTCTCATTTTCACATATTTTACTGAAATTTCATTCTCGTTTTTCTATCCTATCTTAAAAATGATATATAATAGAAAAATAGTTAACCATTCAAAAACTATTATTTTTTTAATTTGTATTTATTACTCAAATATATTTCAAGTGAAAATTTTGCTTGATAACTTACCTACCATACAGCTCTTCTTCAAGCATCTATCACGAAATTTTCCACACCTTCAGATGAATAAAAATAATCGAAAAGTACCAACAACGAAATTAGTGGATTTGAATATAACACCAATTTTCGATGCTGATACTGTTCGATATTTCCTTCGACATCCCCTCGTACATATTCTGGCGTGGCATGGAAAAGCATACATAAAAATAGAATATTTTTATTTGCAGAATGAGTCAAATAAAACACCATTAAAAATCGGTTAACTTTATCATGGAATAACATACCTGATGGAGAGTACCGCATACCATTTTACTGTGTTTAAAAACAGAATCATTGACATACACGTGAAGAACTTTTGGCTCAGATGATGTATAACCCCCCCTCCTGGTGATTTCCGCATTTTTCACTCATTGGAATAGTAACATAGATTTTTAGTGCATAATCATTATACTTAGGCTAAACATATCAATCAGTTCGTTTTACCCGAAATGTTTTTAAAGAAACTTGCAATAATCTCAAATAAGTTGTTGGATGAGATCCTAATAAAATAAATTAAGTAATTTATATTTATTATTGTGAATAAAATCCCGAAAGGAGTAATGAATGTTTCCAGATTTCTAAGCAGTCAAGAAAACTTATGGGCAATTCCATAAAACTAGAGACATCATAGTAAAAAAAAAAAACTTCATTGTATCAATACATTTTTTCTTTTGTATGAGGAGAAAAATACTGTATTTTTATAAACCTATGCAAAAAAAAGTTATAAACATTTTTTGTAAGTTTTATAGGCAAATTTGAACACTACTCAGTGCTCATGTGTCGTTTATTAGCGGCTCTAAAAGTTGATCCTTTTTTTCACTTAGGAAATTAAGTGTTATGTCTACAATCTTATTTTTTATTGAAATTTTGTTTGCACAGGAAGAGATTAGACCAACAAAGAAACCTTTAACTGTTATAATTGTCGTTTAACATTTTTTTTAAAACTAGGCCTCATACTAATTTAACATCAGTCACAAAATTGTATAAAAGTTTGCATTGCTTAAACAAAAACAAACCCAAATTAATAAAATGTCATATTCTCTTTATTTATGATAATGTCTGTAATATTAATCCCTTAAATATTTAGAACCAGTTGAATTTAATTATTTAAAACTTATTTAAAATATGTAACATCAGTCACATTTCTCTTTTCGGTAATAAACCTCAAACAAATTGCACAAATGCCATTGATTGCAGCAAAAAGGCAAAAAAAGGAGGCGAGATAATTAAGAAATAAAGGAAAACATGAAAATTACATAAAGTAAAACAAAGTAGAAGCTAAAAAGAGCGGACGATAAAAAATAAATAAAATAATTTAAAAAAACCTAGCATAATTACCAAAGTTAGTTCAGAATGGAACTAAAAAGAGAAATTAGATGATTAAGTAGGACAAGAGTAGAACAAATTTAAAATGTTAAAGTCTCAGGTTTAAATTATAAGTTGCATTACCCCTCTTCTAAATAATGAAACCTTGGTAAAATCTGTTATTAAAAGCACTCTTTGTTATACCTTCACAAAAGAAAACTGCAGCCGTAAAAGAAAAATTCAACATGAAATTTGACAAAAATATGCAATTAATTCTGAATGTAATACATTAAAAAAAATGCTATATCATCGATACAGAAATATTTCTAAATGTCACAGCTTCATGCAAATTTCAGAGCTATCACTATCCGACTTGTAGCCATGTTATAAAGAGTTATATTTGAGATAATACTTTTTTTTAAAAATTTATAAGCTGCAGCAGGTGTTTAGCAACAACACTTTTTTTTTTTTTTGCAGTAAAGGAGGGAATCACTTCCAGCGAAATTGTTGACTGCAATTGGAGAACGGGTTTTTGAAGGATATCACTAATAATTGTATCACGAGAAGTTAGATGCATTGAAATTAAGAACTAAGAGTAGTTAGTAACTGTCAGGATTCAAGCAGAAAGACATTGGAAATAGTCTGTCAATGTGAATGAAATTTTTTATTCACATGAGAAAGGAATAAAATATTTAGCGCACTAGATGTAATAAGTGCAAGGGGACTTTTTATGTTATGAAATACATAAAAAATATATCTTGCAAAACTTTATAAATGTACTTTTCTTGCAATTTAAGTACAATTTTAAACAAAACATGTGCTAATTTCATTTTTAAGGAGAAATAATTTATAATTGCAGCAATTTATTGTTAAAGTAACATCAGTCACAAAATTTTTGTATCATCAGTCACGGGTGTTAAATAATTTTTATACTCTTCGTTTTTAAGTTTTTCCAGTAAATCAAAGCGTTTTCATCAGGCCTAAAATCTCTACTTTAAGGGGAAAAAATCTGTTTAGATTTTGCGTTATTAGTTTGAAGAGAATTTCAAATTGTATATAAGTCAATTTTCTCAATGTCTCCTCTGCGTAACATCAGTCACGTTTTTTTATTCCCTTTTATTTCACACAAAAAAATTTCCTCAAGTCTGAAAACAAGTGTGGGGGGCAGTGATGTACCATATCATGATATTTTAGATCAATTTCAGAAGAAACAAAATTTAATTTCAAGACAGCGCTGAATTTGTATGTTAAAAATAGAGTCAAATTGTAACGTCTCACCGTGGACAGACCCTTATTCTTGTCAAAATTTTAATTGAATTTTCAAAGATTAACAATTTGCTATGCCTTTTCGCAAAAAATATAACAGCAAGAAATACTTTTATTTAGAGATTTAAAATGTTTACTTTCAATCTGTCAAAAAAAAAAAAAAAAAAAACTGAGTAATTTTTTCTGTCTTGCTCGCACACCACGATAATCTTCTGTTGATACGAAATGTTGGCATTTAACGTTTTAATGCGTTAGAGCAAAAACAATAACTTTATAATAGTTCTATAAATTCTAAATCAGCTACCATCGGAATTCTACCAAATGCATATTAACAAGAAAAACACATTTGTATATTAACATGTACAAAGATATTCAATAATACTTACATATGACCAGCGGTCAAACTTTAGATGAAACAGTGCGCTTAGGTGCCATTTTATTTCATCAACTTCAATATTTAGAAAGAAAAAAGAAAGAAAGACGCCGATTGGTTACTTGATGCACTAACAAAACGATGCGTGGACTGGTATGGTGAAGGGAACTTCCGCTATCAGTGACGCTATAGGGATAAAATATATTCACGAAATCACTGTTTAGGACCTAATAACGAAACCGATACTTCCTTCCAAAAAAATTCGTATTGCGGACGAGGAATTTGCGTTAGTCCTAAAGTTCGTTACTCGGAAAAAACTCGTGTTATAGCCATTTCACGTAAGTCGAATCGCGTTGTAGCGGGAGTCGACTGTAATAAGCATTCAACCAAAATTATAAATTGCCAGTATATCCTCAAATTTACTAAATATGTACTATTTTTTAGCATACATTTGAAGCTTCTAATTAAGCCGCACTTTAATTAAGAGAGCTTAATATTATGTTCCCACTAATCATAAATATAGCTGATTGTTTGCACATTTAACAAAATTACTACTTTGATATTAAATTATGTAACACTTTCATGTAAGAATGAAAAAAAAAAATAAATAAAAGGTTTCGAATCTGAAAAATATTTGCGTTCAAAAGTTATGTTTTCCGGAGAATGACCCATATACTTGATCAAGATTGATGAAAAAGTATTAGTTCCTCAAGCAATGGTAGTTATCTCCTTTTGCAAAGTTTTGTTAGTTAAATATATGTAATATTTATAAATTATAACTATATATAATTTGTTAAATATATATGTCTAAGCTGTTTTTTTTTTTTTTTTTTTTTTTTTTGTTTCAGTTTCTAATTTGATATGATCACATTTTTTTTAAATGAGTAAATAATAATTACTTTGCAATACTGGTTTACTTGCATTTAAAAAACTCCTAAGGACACTTTTTTCCCTCAGGATCAAGTCTCCTGCAGACTGAAATCTTGTCTTCTAGTATAAAGGAGACTTGATCCTTTAACAACTTTTTTTTAAATAATTTATTCTAATATATAAATTTTAAAATCGGCATAGCGTTTTGATGGGGGGAAAGTTTGTTCTATAAATATGTAATGTTAAATGTTCCATTGAATTGAGCAAATGTTATGAGCTCCAACAAAAAACGGAACTAACTCTCTCCAGAGTCATCTAAATGTTATTAATGCCATGCATAAAACTAAATAAATATTTAAAAATATCATATATGTGTCACAGAACATTAAAATATCAGTTTACATTGCAAGCTACTTGATTACAAAAACAGTACGTGAGGCAAGTAGTATCAAAATGAGGAAAATCCAGACTACAGGAATAGGCTAAACTAAAAAAAATATTTAAAAAAATTTAAGCATTTCGCCTCAATGGATTTTATTGTTGTAGTTAGACACGTAATAAAGTATAATAATTGTAAAAAAAAATATTTCAGTAGTACAATGTTCGCGCAAACATTTATGACAGAGTTTGAATATCGGTAATATATGACATTTTTCATATTTCGGCCTAATATAACTGAAAGCACATTGAACTTGCCTCAGTAATTTGTACATTTTTTTAAAGTGCTTTTACTTGCCTTTCAAACTACACTACTTTGGCTGCCGTGACAACTGAAAGGTGCAAGCTGTTTTTGAACCTCAAAAATGCTTAAAAAAACGTTGAAAATGCCACACTTTTGTGACCTTCATTCACCTTGGGGCAATTACTTGCATCAAATTTATATAAAGTTCGACCCTTCGACCCTTCTATGTGTCAAACATAAAAAAAAAAAAAATTTGGAGGCAAACAGTTTTGAAAGAGTTGTGACTCATAGCAATTTTCATGTCTCAAAAATCCGCTTAGTTTTTGATGCCGCATATTAACCTTTAGGGGTCCATAGAAAGTGAACAACTCAAATTTAGAATTAAAAAATTCTGGATGTAGTTTTTAAATAAGTAACAGTTGGTTTTTTTTTTTTGGAGAAAATCTGAGATGGCATGAATCACAGCCGTAACACTCTCTCAGATTATTGCTCTTAATAATGATATTGCAAGAAATAAAGAGCAAGATGTATATTCATAAAAATACTTTACTGAAATGTAATTTAATTGTGTTATGTGACCGGTGCTGGAGTTGGCGAGAAACGCATCGGTACGCCATCGCGGTACCAGGAAATTCTTGCTTATGATTGTAAGAATAAGCAAAATTAATGTATACAATGGTTTCAAACCACATTTTTCGTTAAAAAAAATGTTTGCTTTCTGAATTAAAAGTGGTATAAGTAAGCTTTTTTGACTTAAAAAAAATACGTCCCAAAAAATTTATTTTTGAAACTACAGCACAGAGTGTAACGGTATGAATCTTTCCGTGCGTTTTATTTTCCGCTAGTAGTTTGTGATTATTATCTTGCAATTTCAATTTATAACATAAGTTTGAGGACCCCAACATTTTTACCGCTTTAGGGCCCAACATTACATGAGCCGCCACTGCTTAAATTTATATGGTGTCCTGTTTTGCTCCACTAAATGCGGATAAACCGTTATATTGCAAAGGTGGACTAGGAAAAAAATCATTGCCTCTCAAATGCATTAGGCAAATTATGTTAATTAGCTTTTCTCCATGAAATGTCTTAAAATTTCAATTCAAAGCTCCACTTTCTCCGAATTATAAAAAGTGCTAAAAAAATATTATTGATTCCGGAAGGATAGAAATTCTTAAGGAGCAACAAAATAATATCTAACTCAAACAAAGTTAACTGCACTTCACTTTTCTGGAACAGGAAGCAACATAGTCTTCAGAACTCATTTCCATGCTTAAAAACAGGGGTGTTCACCCCCCCCCCCCATTACGTTCAATGGCTTAAATTCCGCCCCAAAATATTTCTCAACTCTTTCCCTTTTTTATTTTATTAACTTTTTTTTTTTTAAAAATTCTTTATTTATTTATTTTTAATTATTATTATTATTTTATTAGAAAAGTTCTGTGCTACGCCAATGACACACACACACACAAACTAAATAAATAAATAAAATAAAATAAATAATTAAAGTTAAAAATAAATCCATAAATAAATTTGAATGAATAAATTTAAAAAACTAAAAGCATTCCCCCCCCCATTTTTTATGGCGCAACTTGCGCCATAAACCCTCCTCCCCCTCCCCTGTAGGCACCCCTGCATAAAAAGTCTGAATAACACTTTAATAACTAAAAAAATTCTGATAAAATTGAAAGCTGAGCTCCCGTCAGCTCCAAAAAAGAGTTGCATGTTTCACATAGAAATGATTTTAATCTTTGGCACCCTCACACAGGACCCTATCAAGTCGAAATTCCTTTAAAATTTGTTTTAATAAAATGAAGATAATACGTTATCCTGACAAATGACATCTTGACACATTTTTGGTATTACCAAGATGGCACGCAATTACTGGGGAAGCTTCAAAAAAAAAAAAAAAAAAATCTCACGCTCCATTCTGTTGTTCTTACATGTCTGAGGTGTTTCCTACATCTATGAGAAATTATAAGAAAAATTTTAAAGAAAGGACTACGAACTCAAGGTGCAACGAAACGAGTCTTAATGATATCTCCGGGCAATGACTTGATTTCAACTGAGGCATTCAAAGACCCTCCGCAGTTCTGATTGTTTTTCGAAATTTGTAGTCTCGGATCGATGATCTTTTGCGGTGACCACTAGCTATCATCGAGTAATCAAATGGACATCCATCATCCTACTCCACCCCCACAATAGATTTCCTGTTTTTTTTCGAAAATCCTTTCTTCTGTTTGGAATTTTCTATTAGTTTAACTTCCTTCTACTCTTTTTATTTCAAAAATACTCATTATTTTTTAAAAAAATATCTTCACCGTTTCCTTTCAAGATTATTATTGTTTATTTATCAAAAGCAGACGGCGAAGATATTTTTATAAAAAGATAATGAAATGTTTGAAAATAAATAAAGCTAAAAGAGACGCAGCAGAAAAATAAGGAATTAGAAGGTTATTCTGTGTCAATTCAACACAAAGAAATTTTTTTATCTTCCCCATCTCCGATTTTCTTGAAATTTAGTACAGGTAAGTATGATGGAGAGAGGAAATTGGTTTTTATTTTATAGCATTTTTTTTTTTTTTTTTTTTTTTTTTTTTGCACTTTCATATGATAAGCAACAATGTACATTACGATGTAAAAAAATTTTGAAAATCGACTTAAAATTCAAGTTTATTTTTTTAACAAAGTTCATGATTAAAAATTTTGAAACTAATTCTATTAACACTTAATATTGTCCTACGTCACAGGTGAAAATATAAATTTATGATAACTATAGTTTCACTGTTAAAAACATCGGAAACTGAAGCCCTATGTCAGGGGCGGACTGGGTCTCCAAAGAGAACTCCAACCTTGATTCCCAAAGGGTACACAGGTTCGAGGGCACAAAAAAAAGGAAGAAAACGAAGTCGCGCAGACTCGAGATAGTAAAAAAAGAAAAAAAAAAGTACAGTTTTGAAAGCGGAAAAAAAAAGCAGAAAAAAAAGAAAATGAAGGCGCACAGGCTTAAGGGCGGGGGGGGGGAGAGAACGAAGGTGCACAGCACAATGGTGTGAGGGTGCAAAAAGAAATAATAATAAATAAAAGTCGAGCAGATTGGAGAGTGCAAAAAAAAGAAAGAAAGAAACGAAGGGATGCTAAGGTTTGAAGGCGTGAAAAAGGAAAAAAAAAAAGAAACAAATGCGCGCACAGGTTCGAGGGCGCACCGGCCCGCGGGCCGGCAGGAAATCCGTCACTGAAATTGAGTAACATAGATTGCGACCATCCATTTATCATTAATTTGTGCTTTGTTTCTAAGCACCTCCTTGAATTGTCTTTGCTTTCTTGCAAAGCCTCGACGCGAAAAGCCGCCTGCTTCTTCTTTTCATGAATACATACTAATATTTTATACAAAAAATAAATATCTAAATAAAAAAGAACCAACTTTAAAATAGAGTTGGGGGGGGGGGATCAAACTGCCACCTTACTGCTAAAGTGAGCTAAAAGTAGAAAGTAAAATTGTACATTTAAAAAAATTATTTCCCAATAATCCGAGTTCATCAGCGCAAACAAACACGGATAGTAAAACTGAAGAGAAACAACCGAATTTCCGAGTTTTCAAACACTTGTAATTTAATTTAACTGTATGAGATTTTTTTGTTGAACTTTTCAAAAATGTAAATAATTTTTTTGAATGAATGAAGTCGTTCAAATGAACGAATTCAATGAACGGATAGAAGAAACGAACGATCCTCTGATGACGGATCATTGAAAAGAACGACTTTGCCCATGCCCAATTCATTATGAAAATAAAACCAGACTCTGCTCCTCCTTCTTTTCCGCCCCTAATATAATCAATAAGATCCGCCACGACTCCAACTCCATGAAGGGCAGGAGTTCCCAACCTTTTTCTTCAGTGGACCTCTTGCTGAGTTTTCCAGTTTCTCGTGTACTCTCTTCCTATGGGTCGTTCCAAACCTATCCAGGCGATTTAATATTTTACATAGAGCCAGTTAAACAAATGGTAAAGGGTCAAACACGGTGAATCAAATGGTCAAAGTCAGAGGCGGACTGGGTCTCGCAAGAGGGCGCCAACCTTGGAATCGAAAAGGCGAAAAAAAAAAGGCAATAAGGAAAAAAAAGTGCAATAAAAAAAAGTGAAAAGAAAAGAAAGAAAAAAAAAAACGATTGTACACAAGTTTATGAGTTTAAAGAAAAGGGGAAAAAAACGAAGAGAAGTCGCACATGTTTGTGAGAGCAAATAATAATAATAATAATAATTATAATTATAATAATAAGGAGGTTGCACCAAAAATTAAGTAAATGAATAAAAATTTAAAATAATTTTAAAAAAAGGTGTTCAGGCTCGAGGGCGCAGCCGATCAGATGAGCGCAAAATGTTAGGAACAAATTAGAAATTTATCCGATAGCGAAAGTGTACACTGAAAGCTTCAGAATACTGTCTTAATATCGTGTTTTCAAACTATTATTAATTTCATGAACATTTGATAGGTCTCTAAGACTAAATCTGGGTATACTGCAGAGTGTTAAGTTTAAATTTGAAATAAAAGGATAAATAAAAGTTTTAAAAAAAGAAGAAAACCCGTAGCATTTTCTTTTTCGTACTTTTGTAATTTACAACAACGCAAAATGAAAATCGAGTAATTCTACTTTATATGGTACACAAGAAAAAATGTTTTTAATGGAAATATGCTACTGAGAGTAAAGTGCTTTAAAAAATTAATAATTGATTATTAAATGCATTTACTTTTCTGTTGAAAGCCCGTATACTTTTGATTCAGTTCTCAAAATAAAAAAAGAAAAGAAAGAAAAAGGGCGGTAAATTTCTCCCTGTAGAGTCACATCTTATGATACGTTCATATGCAAAAACAAAATTTCAACAATGTTATAACATCGAGCACAAACATTAGCAAAACAAAAACTGTAATATTAAAACAGATGCTAAAAATAATATAAAAACATTATAAACATATTTACAAAAATAATTTTATCATAATATATTACGCAAAACACAGCTACTAGTATTTGTAAATGTCAAATATGACGTAATCCTTTTGCAATTGATACAAGAATATCTTTTTCTGAACTCATCAGCATGAATGCTTCCAAATGTTCTTGGGATAATGAGTTCCTCAATCCGCACAAAATAAATTTTAGTCTGGGAAATAAACGTTCTCACGAAACTTAGGAAATAGATAATGTTAGAATTTTTCTGTACTCTTTTTCCAGGTGGCAGTAGGCACCGACATATAAATTGTACTTGTGCAAAACTAGAAAACAAAACATAAAACGCAATTTTTGCACGTATAAGTTCCATTCGGATCGTAGTCGTCGTCTTTGTCCTCTTCTCTGGGTGTCTGCGCCTGATGACATGGCAAAAGTGGAATGGTGGTGCTTAATGGCATTTTTTGCCATTTCGAGCAAAATCCAAAAGCTTATTTTTGAGCTCTTCTGCCTCAATTTCGAGATAAAATTTTTCCTATCTGTCGCAAATATTGGTTTTGAAGCCGAATGGAGGCTCGAGCCTAAATTTCATCACAATTAGGTAAATGGGGGGGGGGGGGGTCAGGGTTGTGGCAAGAGCATTAATTTTAGATTTTAAGGAGATACAGTGAGACACGAAAATTCAATCACATTTCTTATCATTAAAAAACAATAATAATAATAAGAAGAAACTTCTTTCAAATGGTAAAATATTTGTCACTACAAAATGTATCATAAAAGTGGATCTAGAAAAAACTACGAATTCACACAAACGAGAGAAAAAAAAAAGTAATAACGAAATGTAATTTTGTCTCACTGTTCCCCTGGTAAATGAGAACAGTGTGACACATACGTTTTGAATTAGCAAACTTTGAAATAATCTAAATTTACCTGGAAAATATGAATGATTGTTGTCGTTTGGTTTTGGTATGAGCTATTGCCTTTGACAAGGTAAATTTCTTATCGTCTTATACACACAGCAGTGACATTTTACACGCATTTGTTCGGGACTCAGAATGATTCGGATGATTCTAGATTAGTAAAATGATCTTAAGTATCATCTTGTGATGTAACATTAGATAAAGATGGAATGATTTCACTGTAGACTTTGTCTCTTACTAGTACAACAGCTTCTTTGCTGCCTGTTTTAGAAAATCTCCAAATATCTTAGCTTATTTCATTTTTCTAGACATGTTGAAATTTTAAAATGTGGAAAAATATTATTACATTTAGGATATTGCAATGATACGATAAAAAAAATAATATGAGTAGAATAATCATGAAATGGAAATATTTATATAACATTGAATAGCCATAAAAGTCATAATTCCATTCAAGCATCCTTATTTTGTAGCTGCAGGGCTTTTGTCCTTATTTTACTATAATTTGCATGAACAGGCTAGTTGTAACTAAACGTAAATCAATGTATAATTTTTTTTCTACTTTTAATATAAATCTAGCATGAGATCAGTGAGCAACGAATTAATGGTTTCCTGTCTCACTGTTCTCTCAAATATAAACTCAATGGCTGCCATTCTCAGACAAAGAAGATTAACAACATCATTCTACTGCTAAAATGAATATTTGTTAATAAGCTAATGTAAGATTAATAATACCAGTCTGTAAAGTATATCTAGTCTTTTAGAAACAGTGCAACAAACAATGGAGATAATTTTATTTCGATTGTATCAAACTATGATGACAAAGTTATTTTTCTTGCATGATGCTTGAAAGCAAACTTTTTTCTATAATGTTTTTTCACAGTATATCGACCTAGTTTTTCAAAAGTTTTACCAGGCAGGAAATATCCAAACGGAAAATATATTGTTGTTGTCTCACTGTTCTCCCTGTCTCACTGTATCAACTACTCCCATACGTTTTTCTCAAATTTTGAACTTTGTTCCTTTCCTTGCCAGGGTGCTTGTTCTAGAGTATCGCACCTCCAATACAATAGAGCAATGAATTTTAAAAAAATGAAAAGAAACAAAAAAAAAAAAATAACAGTAAATTCAGAATTGATTGTGTCACTAGTGCAGCCAGAAATACCTTCTGGAGTGTATTTTTTAATCAGAAATATCTTCAGGAGGGTTTTTTTTTTTTTAATGAAAAATATCTTCTGAAGGGGATGTTTTGATCAAAAATACCTTCTGAAAGGAGTTTTTTTTAATCAAAACAGCCCTTTCATATGCATGAGCTACTGTATTAGAATTTGCATTTATGTTAAACTAATGGCTCTGGAGGGTGTTTTTACCCCCCCCCCCCTCGCTGCGCCACTGGATTTTGTTTCACCGAGTTTTAGAGTCATGTCTTCATTTGCATTAATTTATAAATTATTCCGAGATAACTCAAATAATTATCGGAATTGAAGAATCAGATCATTCTATAACTAGCGCACAAAATTGAACACGTATTTAAAAACAATAATGCTGACACAAGAGTGTAACAATTCAAAACGCCATTTCACCTCAGATAAATCGAAACAAAAGCGACACTTTAATGTTTTTGTTGAAAATTTCCAATGCCTCTCCTGAGAAAGAAGTCGTTTTTCAGCACTAAAAGTTGTAAAATTGTGTTGTGTTGCGCTGTAAATAAGCACCTTCGCAGATCTAATTAAAAACATCGTCTTGAAAAACAAAAAAGTTTCCATTTCGATTTACCTACATCGTGGGAATCAAGGAATTTTTTAATTCTCACACTGCTGGAGTGGGGGGAGGAGGTGGGGTATTGGGATGGAAGGGGTCGAGAACCGTTTGTTTTCAATTGTTTATTTTAGAAATCTCATTAATTTTCAAGGTGAATAACGGTGTCGAAGACCGGAGCATAGCGGCTGAAGAAAGGAGGAGTTATGTATACTGTGTTGATTACCCTTGCGGGGTCAATATCACCGACTCGGCATCCAATGCGCATGCGAGAAGAAACATAAGCACGTATTTGGCTACTTATCGCTAAACTTGGCAAGTTTTGATCCCATGAAATTAACGCTGCGTTTTGAGGAAATTTTATTGTCAGAATCCGAAGATTATTTTTTTGGAAGTATCATGAACGCATACGATAATTGCAGGAAACGAAACTGACAACTAATATTTTTGCGAGAATGGTCCATTGTTGAAAATAAAGTTCAATGCTTCGCCAAGAAATTAGTCAAATCTAGAAAAAATGGGTGCAATTATCTTATTGGTGAATTTTGTCTATTGATCAATCCATTTGTTCGGGTGTGATACTTATGCGCGTATCTTTGCGATTTATTCCCGGAATTTTAAACTTTTATCTTTTAAGTTTCAGATATTCAAAACGGAACCAGTATGCTGCCGTGGGCAGGTAGACGGCAGTATCTGCAGAAATGAGGTTTCGGGATATTTGAAGAAACGCGTTTTGGATTTAATACTAACGATCGGGTAACGTCGGAAATAGACGTTTTTTTTTTTTCGCGCCTTTTTTAAAGCGGAAACTAAATAAGCAATCTTCTGCAGTAAAGCTAACGTACATAGATGACAAAAATGAAAAAAAAAAAAAAAAAAAAATGCAGTTACTGCCCTTTATCTGCCCGCGGCAGGATGTATCATAATATGAAGTACCATCTTCGTAAAAAAAAATTGCACTTGAAAAATAATGATTTTTTACGCTTTGCGGGTGTGATCGTGCGTCAACATAAGAACTAGAGATACATTTGAACGAACATTCTTTTGAACGACGATATTTATTTTCTAGTTCTCTCTCTCTCTCTCTCTCTCATTTATTTCTTCTCTAATCTTTTGATATGACTTTCATTTTGTACATACTCGAATTCAGTTTTTGTTTTATTTTCACCTGTGACCACACCACACTTGGAAATACGATATTTCAATTTGGAATCAATGCACTATTTTCATGTAAGTTCATATTTTGTTCTTTACTTGTATTTCTATTCCTGTATAGTATTAAAAGTGTTTTAGAAGTTGGTTTCCGGGATTTTTTTTTTTTCGGTTTAGTTTATTTACTTGACTGATTTTTTGCGTTTTATTGTATTTTTTTAAAACAGCTGTGGCATCAGCATTCTTTAAAATTAGCCAAGATCACGTTAGAATAACTCTGCAAACTTTTACAATTAACTCACGTCTCTTACTGCACATGTAGTTTATGTTTTATTGCTGGTTTCATGCAATATGATTCAATTTTTAAAACATTGCTATTCATTAGTGCTTATTTTGTATGATATATAGCATAAATAAAAAAAATTTAAGATAAGCAAAAATTTATTCAAAATCATGGATTTTACAATCACGGGTTCCTGGCTGCAATCTTTGAATGGAAAATAAAAAATTCAAACGTTATTTTCTGATGGGATTTTCAGGAATTGTTGTCTTTGTTGTTATTTTATTTTGGAAAAGGCATTTCAATATATTTTGCTGTTTTAATTCAAGCATTATACAGTAAGCGCATTGGTAAAATCATTTGTGCGTATTTCAATTAAATACAGGGTGATAAGAAATAACTTGGACACAACGTGATACATTATAACTTTATTGCTAATGAAAATATTACGAACTTCGAAATAAATATAAATACATTATTTCGTCTAATATGTTTGCAAATTTTCAAAATGGCTACCTTTAGCCTTAATGCAGAGCTTTAAACGTTTCGCAAAATGTTAGGCTACGGGCTGCAACTCGCTTACTGATACTTTGTTCCATTCCTTCCTCAAGGATTTCTTTAGGGATGCCAAAATTTTATGAGGTTTAGCACATACTCTTGTCTCCACGATGGACTAAACAAAATAATCCATTGGGTTCAAATCTGGGGAATACGGTGGGACGGTGGCTATTCTTGAGCTCCAATGAAGTCCGCAAAAAGTGTCTTGTACCAATGTTGAAGGTAAGATAACATCTTCCAAAATGAGTTTGCTATATGTTTTTTGATCAATCTTTATCCCTTGATCAACAGAAACAAGTGGTGTTTTCCTAACACATATCACCCCAAACCATTACATTGTGGTCGTTGACGCAGTGTAACAATGCAAGAAGGTCTTGGAGACAAGGATGTGTGCTGAACCTCATAAAACTTTGAGATCCCTTAAGAAATCCTTATGCAAGGAATGGGATAAAATATCAGTAAATGAGTTGCAGCCAACAGCCGAAAATTTTGTCACATGTTTAAAGCTCTGTATTAAGGCTAAAGGTAGCCACTTTGAAAATTTGTAAATATATTAGATAAAATAATGTATTCACATATTAATTTTGAAGTTTGGACTTTAATTAGCATTAAAATTGTAATATATTATGTGTGCCCAAGTTATTTCTTGTCACCTTGTAAAAGTTGTGATTTCTTTTTTTTTTTTTTTTTTTTAAGTTATAGCTTTGTTTGAGAGACGCGATTAAGGTAAAACTGCATCAAACAAACGAAATAAATAAAGCTCGAGTCACGTTTACTTATTAAATCTTGCCCAACAACTTATTAATATCTTGCCCAATTTAAAGCCAAAAACTGAGATTCTGAACCAAGTGCCAGTATGGCAATAGTCGCAAGATTTTGAGAAGTCTCTACTCCATCATTGTAGCCAAAACAAAAATCATTGCCAAATTCCCAAAATGACTAGGGCAAGTATAGAAATGTTAAAATGGGGAAAAAAAAAGCTTAAATTAAAAATTTCTTGCAACTCCAGTAGCAATTCTAGAAGCCCCCCCCCCCCGGAATTTGTCCGATTGGTGGAATCTTGGCGGCTGTAGAAAATGAGTAGCTGAAGTAAAAATAGATATTTAACTGCTTAAATTGAAGGTGATTAAGTAAGTTATTGTGTATGTTGAAGTTAAATCAGTTTTCACAAAAATAAATAGTCATTTTGATGAATGAAATTATCATTAAAAAAAAATTATGAAGAATTTCTGGGATCTTTTCGGAAATGGTAATTTTTGACACAAATTAAAAACAAAGTCCAAATTTCTTGCTGTAGCATTTTTAAAATGCAAAAAAAAAAAGAAAAAAAATCTAAATCTTAATGTGACAATTCTTTGGAAAATTACTCCTGGGTCATTCCATACAAAATGAGCAAAATTCACAAAAAAGTGGTGGCCGCATGTTAACAGATTTTTATAAAATTTGGTATACAGGTTCCTTTTATGCCTATATAAAAACATCTAAAATATTTTTGCTTAAATTTTTTTATTTGGATAGTTACATGCGATTGAAAATTATTCAAATTGAACAGTATTCTCATAAATGCTAAATGTTGCATTTTTGAAGGCTTGTATCTTATTAACTATTTAATGAAAACGTAAAAGTTTTATGTTGTTGCAATCTATGGAGTACAATAATTAATCTGATGTCAGTAAAATTTTCAAAGTTATTATAGTTAACATTTAACCGAGTTTCAAAAACTGAAAACATTTCAATTTTCTCATAATTAAACATTTTATTTTTTGATCTCAATCTTTAAGGAATGCATTAGCTTTGATGAAATTAATACCGAATAATGTGCTAAGTATCATAAAAGAAATACCTTACTTTTGAAGTTGCATTTTAACTCCTTTGTCTTCAAAATCAGTTTTAAACTCAGTGACATTTTGTAAAATGATGATTTTCCCCTTTACATAGACACAAAAATTCAAATGAGAAAAAATTCAGGCAACTTTAAAATTTTACAAGAATATAGAGCTGTGTTTCTACTATTTTCTTGAAGAAACTCGAAATTGATTTTTATTTTCCAAACGTAAAATAAAATTCAGAAAAATAGCACTTTCTTTGTGTTTTATGATTCAATCCATACAGGTTCGACGGATGGGTGCGCTTGACCATTTTGAATTTTTTTGAAATTCATATCCCTAAAAGCTGGATATGAAAGATGTTTAAAACCACTTTTATTTTTTCTCTCAACTGGACCTTTGATTTTTTAAAAGTCATCAAAAGTGATTTTCGTAGTCAGAAATGGGACTTTTAGATCTTTGTATTTTGGCCAAATTCTATCTGAATTACATTTATGACAGTTAATTTAATGCTTTGATGTTAAAGTGCATAAATTGATAGTATTACATGCTGAGTTATGTAGCTGTAAGTTAATGATTAAAATAACGGCAACAGGTTAAAGTTCAGGGTCAAATGTAAAAATTTTACTCATTTCAAAGGAGGATAACTCGCGTAGGGGACGGAAACACAAAATGAAATACGGCAAAAACTAATCACTGGAACCATGCTAAAAAGAATATAACTGTTGCTGTGTGTTTGTGCACCCTTTATTGATTATAGCCCCCCAAAAATCGGAAAAATGACAAAATTGACATTTTTAGACCCCTGTAAACCAAAAGGGGGTGGAATTAAAAATAAAATTTCTTGGTCAACTGAATATTCCATTCAAGTACTATACATGTTATACATATTGTTTTTTGTATTTGGTTTGTAAAAAAGATACAGGTCTTTGAAATTGAGCAATTTTGCTAGTCAATTCACACACTAAAACAGAAATAAAAAGTGTGAAAACTTCATTGCACCTTCTTAAATTACGTATATTGTGCCCTCTATAATACATTGTACTGAAAAAACTTATTGTAATTTTCAAAATAATTATTTTAATTTCATAACTTAGAAATATTTGAATATGAATGAGTAGTATGGAACCTGTATGGATTGACCCGTATGTGAAATTACGAGAATTCAAGAAACTAGATAAACGACTCAATGATGCAAAAGCAAGTATATCTAACATTTATTTCGATTTTTAAAAAATGTACATTTTAGCATGTTCTTCATAAACATGCTTTTGAGAAAATGAAACACGAAAGAAATGATTAGTTTGCTAAACTTACAAAATAAAAAGAAGTAACTAATGAAATTTTACCTTAGTTCAAGTTACTCTAGTAACAAAAATACGCTGATACCAGTGATTAAAATTTAGTAGCGTCTAAAACACACTTCAATATATTATGTAAAAAAAATTGAGTAAATTTAGAGCATTCCCTCATCTTCAAAAAAACATCAGAAATAGAGGAAAAAATGAAATTTTCGGAAATTTTCGATTTTTTAAAGTACGATTTTGTCATCAAGAAATTCATAAACAGTTACTAAATTAGAGCTCATAGTTAGTTATAGATAGTTTTTCAATCTGAATCATTTTTACTGTTATTTTTTCATTAAAAGAGCTAGAAGAGTGATCTGGAATCTGAAGTAAGTTGACAAAATTGAACGGATTTCGGATCTTTTTTTGAATCTGAGATATTTGTTACTATCTCAGATTCAAAAAAAGATCCGAATCAATTTTACTTTGCTCTCTTCCAATAGAGATTTGTTTATAGAATGCGGAAATATTTATTTTTTAAGTGTACGTTTATAACTTATGGAGTTATTGTGTCACAAACTGGCAGCAATGAACTCTGAAAATTTAGGCTTAGCGTAAGCATCAACTTCTAATTTCAATAACAAAGCAACAAACAGATTTAAACTTCCATACTTTGCATTCCCTCATAGATATGCATGGTTGACCTAAATAAAAATTTTCATTGAAATCTGTGACATGTCAGCCACAGCTGATTAGCTCATTTCGCATGGAATGACCCTCCTTTTATTTTTGGTGAATATTCTTCATTTCTATTCATTTTTTTCCCCAATACCCCCCACTAATTTATACTAGTGTTATTTTTTAAGCCTTAACAATACTACCCGACATAATATATCTTACTTTTTTGATTCGTACGTAAGAAACCAACGTAGGAAATGTTTCAAAATGAAAACAGTTGGTCTATATGTTGGTTGGTGGTTACTGTTACTATCTGGAACTGATTGCGGCGACGATGACCTTTCTGGTCATTTACAGTTAATTTTTACCACGAACGAGGTCGTGGCGCTTATGGCTAATCACCATTAAGACAGCTGTAAATAAATGTTGCTAGATTTAACTTATTTTCTTAGTGAAACATCGAACTTTATTTATCAGAGTATAAAATGCAAAAAGCATTGTTTAAAATTTAAAAAAAAAAAATCTGAACCAAGCCAACTTGCTATTACAAAGATAACCAGCATTAAAAAACGCCTCTCAGATACGTGTGATTTTTAACTGTTCACAATAGGTAAAGTTATAATAGCTCCGTAGGAGCGTAACATTCACAAAAATCAAAATGTGAAAAATAAAATTTGGCAAATGGCAAAAAAAAAAAATGTTTTTATAGGTTTTTTTCTTGAATTTCATAATTTTGTTTAAATAAATGAATAATAATCAGTTTCAGTAATAAACAGTAACTTACTCCCTTAGTTCAGGGCTAAATCAGAACTAAAAACTACATTCGGCGTTACAGGGAACGCCTTTTTCAATGCAAAAAATAATGAGCTTATGGAATCCGCTGTTTTTATCTTTTAAGCTGCATGCTTATCTGCTCTCTGCTTTTGTCGGATGTCTTTTCATCCATAAGCTCATTATTTTTTGCATCGAAAAAGGCGTTCCGTATAACGCCGAAACACGTGTCTGTTGTAATTGGCAAATTTGTGCTTTTTCTAACGTTGTTTGTCTTACTTTACATACAAAGTACCAACAGCCCAGTTATGACATCCAGAGACTGCAGTTTCGTCATTGTTATGGAGTCATCAGCCTGTGAATAGTCAGTAACTGAGCAGGTGGCGGATGTCCTCTCATTGAAGCTGGAGACTGCATGCAGTTTCTGGATGTCATGAATGGGCTGTCGATACTTTGCAATCGATTTTTGCATTACAAATTATTTTCATTTTAATAATTTGCGAAGTAATAATACAGTAGGGAGGGTTTTTGACTTTCGCGTAGAACGTTTTGTTGTACCATTCAAAACCTTTTTGACAAGACAAGAATGAGTGAACAACAGTAAACTAGAACTCTTGACGTTTATCATAAATATCGGCAAGGCAAATAGAACCAATTTTAATGTTAAGATCAAGGAAGTTAAATTTTAGATTACTAGAAATAGTTTTTTTACGATTTAAAAAAAAAATGGATAAATAGAATTGCTTGTGAAAAGAAAAAGTACCAAGTATACCATCAAATCATCTTCAAAATACTGGTACAGAGGCGGAATCATTAAGACGAAACTTTCTTTCATAATACAACAAGAAATGATTAGCGAGAATGAAACTATAATTGGATCCCATTGCAATCCTATTAACTTGTTAAAAACGTGATTTACCATGTTTTAAAAATATATTAAAATACAAAATTAAAAAGATCTCCAAAAAAAAAAAAAAAACGCATCCAAATTGAGAGAAGTCAGATTACGAAGCTCAGAAACAGTAGAAAGTTCTTCAAAATTAATATTATAGGATATATTTGGATTACATTATAGGTTAGGAGCTTTAGCTAACACGTTCGCCGCGCCGTTCCTTAGGAACGGCGAGAGATTTTTTCCGCCTCTGATCGAAGGACCGGTGGCACACTCAGCTTTCTTGTTTTCGCCGGCTTGGCTATCGGCGATCAGCCCGGGAGATCTAGCCTTATGCGAAGGGAAAAGGCACGGAAAATCGGTGTGGCGTTTAACTTGTAAAACGGAAATTCGGATTTTCGAGACTCTACAGCCATTTAATATTTTGATTTCACTTTGTAAGAGATTTTTTCTTGTCAGGGCCGATCCTAAGGGGACGGCCACTCGCGTGCAAAAACATAACGTGCCGCCTTTCTGGAGAATTGTTCATATTTTGACTAATACTTGATTATACGTTGATTTTATAAACTCACTAGCAGTATCCGCACGGCGTTGCTCGTACTAAGAATTTAAAGGAAATCCGTTGAATAAAAATATCCATGCCCCCCCCCCCCCTTCTGATATGAAATGATCATTTTTTTTCAACTAAAATGCGAACGCACCTTTTCAAAAAAACCTATTAGTATCTTTGGTATTTAAAACTATTTTTACAAAACACATAAAAAGATATCCGACCACAGATAGGCAACCAGCTGGTTACCCTATCTATGCAAGCAGGCCCAAATAAGGGGGGGGGGAGGTTGTACACTCAATGCCCATTTTGTCGGAAAATAACAAAAAAAAAAGGCCTGTCCACTTTTATGTGTGTTTTTAATTTTTCAAATTCGGGGGGGGGGGGGGGGCATTGATCACCCGTTGAAGTTCCGTAAATACAGGCTTATCTATCTCTTACTGACCATCTACCTGTGTCAACCTCTATTTATCTATCGATCTCTCTGTACGATCTATGTATACGATCTACCTCTGATGGTAACTAACAATCTTTTTCTATGTATATATAAAACAAAGATCATGCAAAAAAACTGCTTGCTTTATTTTTTAATTAACCACTAGCACAAAAAAAAAAAAAAAAAAAACTCTCTATACCCCGCTGTGTGCAAAAGATTAAAAAAAAAAAACCTCACTGATTTTATTGAATCAAATGCACATAAACATGAATCTTAAATAACAACAGTAAAACATCGGGGGGGGGGGGATAAATGAATAAAATTCCTAAACAGAAGTTAAAAAAAAAGGAAAAGCAAACGGTGCAGTTGGATCACGTGGCCATGACGTCATTTACATGACGTAATGACCATCCTAAATTAAAGTTTGACAAAACTTCGGTATGCTTGGAAGTCGTGACGTACTCCGCATTAAAAAAAAAAATGTAAAAAAATAACTATTGCGTATTTTTGAAAACTTTTGTTTTTCGGAAGAAGGAGAAATGGCTTTACTATTTCATATTTAAATTTCAGAAAAAAAAAAAGCCTTTATACTTTTTCGTGATGAGTTTAGAAAAAATTAAACTCAGGGAAAAATGCGAAAAATAGTTTTTTTTTTTTCAAAATTCATAAAAAATACAGAAATTACTCAGAAAGCAAAAACCTTTTTTTTCATCATACTTAAAATTAATGTTTTTACATTTTAGTGCAAAAAAATATTTTTCTGGCGCAATTGGTTCGGGTTCTGAGGGGTAAAAAGTACTAAAAACTGCTAAAAAAATCACATAAAACATTGAATTACTTTTTTTCTAATTAAAACTTTGATGCAAATTATAGCCTATAGCCTTCCTCAATAAATGGACTATTCAACACAAAAAGAATTTTTCATTTCAAACCAGTAGTTCCTGAGATTAGCGCGTTCAAACAAACAAACAAATTCTTCATCCTTATATTAGTATAGATTGTATGAAAGTAAAAAGTAAAACATTAGCAAAACTCCAAATAAAATCTGAAGGGCAAAACTCAGTAGATTATGTAAAAAGTAAAACATTAGCAAAACTCCAAATAAAATCTGAAGGGCAAAACTCAGTAGATTATGTAAAAAGTAAAACATTAGCAAAACTCCAAATAAAATCTGAAGGGCAAAACTCAGTAGATTATGAGAGTGTCAAAACAAGTTTATTGACACTCCGAGTAGATTATGAGAGTTTGTCAATAACCTCAACAAAATAATAAACAAACAAATTGCTTTTAAATGAAAAATTTACATTTTATAATAAGAAATGCAAAACAACAGTATTTACTAAAAAAATATAAACTAATAAAAAAAAAGTACTAAAGCACAAATATCATGAAACGAAAAGTATGTAAATCAGTCCTTCTACAAAGACTATCAAAGAGTTACCTATAAAATAACTTTTCTGGTTTTCCAAAAAGAAAATTATAGTCAATTTTGGTGAAATCAATTTTTTCAGAGACTTCGGATTCAATTCAGATGATGGCTTTATTCTGTCGTATTATTTCTTAAGCAGTTTTTATGAATTTTTAATTTACTGAATGATTACCTTTTACCTTTATGTTACCTTTAACCTGAAGCTACATAAAAGGTAAGATTAACTAGCTAGAGCAGGGCTGTCCAACTGCAAAGAGCCCACGGGCCAGAATTCCGGTCAATGATCACCTGGCGAACCGCAGTTTGAAAAAGTTGAACGATAACCTCTTATCTCTTATACAATAACAATTAATAGTTGAATTATTAATTACAAAACAATGAAACAGAAGGATTATAAAACAATTTGCTTACATTTTAATGGGAAAACTGAGTCCAATTAGCCTTCTTTACAAGGGCAGGAATATCAACATCGATGTACTTTAGCATCGATGCGGGCCGCACAATATGTATTGGCTGACCGCATACGGCCCGCGGGCCGCCAGTTGGACAGCCCTGAGCTAGAGCAAACTTTTGAAAACTGGGAAGAAAGTCACTTTTGGCTAAAATTTCGTATAAAAACCGTAGGGCACCGCCAGTGCCGCTGATGAGAGAGAGAAAAAAAAAACTCTTTTCTATTGCGGTATCGCCCCCGCTTTGCCACAAATTTTGCCATTCAAATGCAGGAACCAAAACAGAGCTAGAACCTGCCTAGTATTTGCACCAAAAAAAAAAAAAACATCTTTCGATTCCTCCCACGAAGCTAATTGAAATTTTGGATGATTGCTTTTCGAAAACTTCTCATACTAAAAAAATAAATAATAATGATGTGTTTTGTTTAAACAAATGGTGATTATTTTTCTTCCGAAGATTTCCAGTGTAGGAGAGCGACAAATTTGATTAAGTGTTAAAACAGTAGCGCAACAGTAACCTTGAACTGAAATGGCTCAAATGTAGTTGGACAGAATGTCCTGCCTAATGACGAAGGTGACCATTTTCTTCTTCTTAATGCGGAACATTTACATTTTTTAACATCTGCACTGAGTATTTTAATAATGAGGCGTTTTTTATGGCCGACGAAACAAAAATAAATACTTGGAAAAGGAGAATTGTTGTAGTTTTTCTTAATGTAGTTTGAATGACTATTGTTTGCATCAAGTTGGTGCTGATTTTGAATAAGAATGAAATTCACAATTTACTTTTAAAATCATATCAGCAATGCTTTCAGAACTGCGAATTACAACAGTGCTTTTTCTCTAGCCCACATGTTAGCCCCAAGCAAAAATATATGAATGCTTTAGGTTCAGAAAAAAATAAATTATGTTAAATAATTATGCCGGACTTAATTTATTGGTTTGAAAATACTTAAACAACCCAGAGACTTTTAGTTGAAGCATACAGTGTCCCGGTCTGTCTCTTCAAACAGCGAGATATTTCAGCATGTGAGGGGACCACGGGACAAGGTATCTGAAAATAGGGCTGGATGTTCAAAACGGGACACATGGTCACCTTACTAAAGACTCAACCAGAAAAGTAGCTTTTTTTGCTGGTATTTTTCAAACATTACTGTTGTAACGATTTTAAATAAACGTGTGCGACGCGAATAGAACGGCACATAAAATCAGTGTAGCGCTTTTAATTTGCTAAGCGGAAATTCGGATTTTTGAGACTCTACTGTTGTCCATTATTTTGATTTTTCTTCCTTTTTTTTTTGTCTTTAATAACTCCGCCAATTTGCTTGATGAGGTTCTTCTTTCTAACAGACACAGAACTGTGCAGAACTGTGCTGCGAACAGAACGGCACATAAAACTGGTGTGCCGATATTAACTTGTTTAGCGGTAATACGGATTTTCGAGACTTTACTGTTGTTTAATATTCTAATTTCACTGTTTAAAAGATTTTTTCTTGTCTTCCATAGCTCCTCCAATTTGCTTGATGTGGTTCTTCTTTTGACAAAATCCTGACGTCTGGCTTAACTGTGGCCCGAACAAAACGGCTCGTAAAATCAGAGTGGCGTCTGACTTGTTAAGCGGAAACTCCAATTTTTAAGACTCGACTGTTGTTAACGTGCATAAAATTTGCATTGAAACATTTTTTCCATTTTTAGCAGTGAATTTATCTTCAAAAAAAAGTGGAAAACTTTAACTATTTTTCATGCTGTAAAATGAGAAGTAAAATATTTCTTAATAAAATATTTTCTGTTTGATTATTAAAAAGATTTTTGATCAACTGAATGAGTAAACAAAAGAATGAATGAATGAATAATAAAACAATAAACGAATACACGAGTAAATAATTTATATGCGAGAAAAAAATATATTAGAAAATATGTGAATCTCTGAAGATTTATTAAATCTGAATTATTGTTACCTTTGCTTGGAATTATTTTTCGTAGTACATGCATGGGATTATACTGCCATGGGCAGATAAACGGCTGTATCTGCAGAAATGAGTTTTCGAGTATTTGAAGAAATGTGTGCAGGATTGAATACTAACAATAGGAAAATGTTGGAATTAGACGCTTTTTCCTAGCCTTTTTTCAGAAGAAATCAAATGAGCAAGCTTGTACAATAAAGCTAACGTACAATAGATTAAAAAAAAATGAAAAATTTGCAGTTACTGCCCTTCACCTGCCCACTGCAGTATAGACAATCAAGAATTTTGTAAGGGCGATGGGAGGGGTCCGGACCCCTGGACCCTCCCTATATGTGCGCCGCTGGTAGGCGGACGTGTGTGTGTGTGTGTGTGTGTGTGTGTGTATGAAAGCGTGTGTAAGTGTGTATTGTCCGTTTTTCACGAGAAGGCACTTCGCCCCGCCTCCTCGAACGCAGAGATCCATTTTACGCGTTGGTGATCGGTAAGCAATCCACGCGCTTCTAAAGAAGACAATCAGACAGCTTTAACTCGGGCGTGCATTTTAACGTGCAAACATGTCTTAGCGCCCTTTACATCACTTACCTCTTGTCATTTTAGTTATTCTTACATTTTAAAAACTGCTGCTTTTACAACAAAATGCTATGATCCGAATATACCTTCTGCCGAGAACAGCGAGATAGAATCATCGGACACCACGTGACGAAGGAGGAGTCAAGTGAAACAAGTGTCGTGGAAAACGGACAATTAATATGGAGGCTACCGCCCAGCAGAAACGGATTTCGGTGGACGTTGCTCGCTGGAGGAGCGGCATCCTGAAGCCGATCGACGGCGATGCTGCAGAGGGAGGCGAGGGGAAAAATAATATCTAAGGACGGACGGATGGAAGCTTAAAATGGTCAAGTGAGAACAATACGCAATTCGTGATTGTTCAAAAACCTATCCATTGGTATGAAAATTTTAAAGAGTTCAACCCCCCCCCCCCCATTTTGGGAATTTATGGGCACATTTCGCAACAAAAGAGCAACAAAAAAGGATCTAATTTAAAGTAATATTCTTTCTTTTTTTTTCTTCCTTGCTGTACATGTACAGTGTAATTCGATTGATATACGATCCGTTCCCTCTGCGTAAAATTACAACAGTCGAAATCGCTTATAACGAGCCCTGATTTAACGAGAACCTCGATTTAGCGAGGAAATCAGATACTTGGTTGGTATAATGTTAAATCTATGGGGAGCGTAACTTGCTTTTAACGAGTAAACCCCACGTAAAGCGAGCAATATTTCTATGATTCATAAATTTCTGTTGACTTCTAGCTAAGTTTATCCATTTTCGGGAAAATTTTCTTTAACATTTCGAAGTCAATTAAAAGTTAGTGATAAATCTTAAATCCTGAGAAACAAGAAATGAAAGCTCGTTTTTTACTTCCTTTTACAAAAAAGGAAGTATTGTATTCGCGAAAAAATTTTCACTCAAAAATCGCCCTTAATTTCCATTTTGCTCACCCCCCCAAATGAATGTTGAGTTTTTTTTTCGATTCGACCACATGCGGAAAAGTGCCTAAGAATGTATAGACACACGAAATATCCATTTTGACCATCACCGAGGTAATTACAACGACTTTTCTCGTGACGTCTGTATGTATGTGCGTATGTGTGTATGTGCGTATGTATCTCGCATAACTCAAAAATGGTATGTCCTAGAAAGTTGAAATTTGGTACATAGACTCGTAGTGGGGTCTAGTTGTGCACCTCCCCTTTTGGTTGCTTTCGGATGTTCCTAAGGGGGTCTTTTGCACCTTTTTGGGGGGAAATCATTGTTAATATCAATGCAAACTTAAGTGGTGTTACAATTTGGCGGATACTTGGCGATATATCGCCAGTCTTTTGGTCGCCAAGTTTTGTCGCCAACTTGGCGGAAAATTTGGCGATTTTTTTTTTATCTGGTTTTAATTTGGCCATCGTTTTTAATATTTAGAGATTAAACTATTGAATCACATTAAAATTGCCAATAATGGGAAAATGACATTAAAATGGAGTAAAAGGAAGTCATGTGAGGCACACATCAGCTCGTTTAGTTTGTGGAGCAGAGAAGCATTTTAAAATTACACTCCTGTTTGTGAAAATTGCAACACCACGAAGGACTTACGCGAGTGAGCTGAAAATTGCAGGAAATATAAAGTAGGGCATGATATGCAAATGATTAGAATTGCAGATCGGTAGCGCATGCGTATACTGAGCAGCTCTCTCTGAACGGCGGACCAAACCGAATATAAATAGACGGCTGTAGTGAGGCGTGTATGATTCTCAGTGGTTATATGCTAGAGTAAACGTTAACTAAATTTTTAACTATGCCTCTTCGACGAAAGAAAGCGAAATTTGAGCAAATTTCGGAGTTTGAACGGGGCAGAATCGTCGGCCTTCGTGAAGCTGGATTGTCTTATCGTGCTGTAGCCGCTCATGTGCAGCGTAACAGCAACACAATCATGCGTGTTTGGAAGCAGTGGGCGGATGAGGGTCGGACAGCTCGGAAATCCGGGAGTGGGCTCCGAAATGTGACGTCAGCTCGCGATGACAGACACCTGGTGCGTATGGCGCTGACGAACCGCACAGCTTCTTCTAGATAATTGGCAGCACAGTGGTCAACAGCTACAGGTGTTTCATTGTGTGCTTCATCAATTCGGAAACGTCTGCTGCGCGCAAGGATTCCTTTATGCAAGATTCTTCTCACGCAAAACCATCGCCGCCTGCGGCTACAATGCGCCAATGTGCATAGGAGTTGGCTTGCTGATTGGCAGCAGGTCGTCTTTTCTGAAGAATCCCGCTTGAATTTGTAGCACCATGATAGCCGAATTCGTGTCAGGCGCTATGCCGGTGAACGGCACATTCCGGAGTGCATTATCGAACGCCACAGTGAACGAACACCCGGAGTTATGGTCTGTGGTACCATAGCATATCATGGATGATCGCAATTGCTACGAATTGTGGGCAATTTGAACAGTACCCGATACATAAACGAAGTTTTACAACCCCAAACTATTCCTTTCCGGCAAGGATTGCCAGGGGCTGTATTCCAGCAGGATAATGCCCGTCCACATGTCGCCAAGACTGTCAAATCCTACCTTGTTTCGCAGCAGGTACAGCTTCTTCCATGGCCTGCATATTCCCCGGATATGTCACCGATTGAACATTTGTGGGGCTTCGTTGTGTGGCGTCTCGTTCGTGATCCTCGTCCTGTTGCTTCGACAGACGAACTTTGGATGCGCATACA
This sequence comes from Uloborus diversus, assembly GCF_026930045.1. Lineage (NCBI taxonomy): Eukaryota > Metazoa > Arthropoda > Arachnida > Araneae > Uloboridae > Uloborus > Uloborus diversus. Next base: position 120,804,001 of record NC_072740.1, read on the forward strand.
AACAATATGGAATACTCTTCCGCAGGCAGATATTCAAACTTTGTTTCACTCCACGCCGATTCATGTAGTAGCTCTTATTGCGGCACGTGGTGGCCACACAAAATACTAATTTCTATCTCCTTTTATTGATTGTTTGGTTTGAAAATGTAGTCATTTATTTGTACCATTACCACTCAACTGTGTATTAAATTTCATTCAACTATGATGCTTCCTTCATGGTGTTGCAATTTTCACAAACAGGAGTTAATATGTGTGTGCGTATGTGTACTCCCAAAAACAATGACAGAAGAAACAGGCATTCAGACAGTTGAAATCAAATTATCCAACTTCTTTGGTACTGCATAGAGATTAAAAAGAAGAAAAGCGACTATGACGAATTTTTATCATTTTTTCGCGAACTTGTTTTTTACGTGCAATCGGTTATAACGAGCATGCATCATGGTCCCTTTGCGCTCGTTATAAGAGAGTTTGACTGTAATAGAAAGGGAGGGACAGTTTTCTATATTTATGCATGAAGCTAACAATTTCATTATGAAAGTTTGGCGTTGTTGTTCCTTACTGTAAAAAAAAAAAATATCTGAAGCACCCCTGCAAAAAAAAAAAAAAAAAAAAAAAAAAAAAAAAAAAAAAAAAAAAAAAAGGTGACTAGAACGCCTAATATCTGACAAAAACAGGAAAGTTTTACATTAAAATTTAGTGACTTTCCCGAAATTATCCCGGAGTCTTTCTGACGAATTCAGAAACCTCCCGAGTAAAAACCGGTCATGTTCCTGGAATAAATCAAGAACCTCTCAAGCAAACTTGTATATCTTTCGGGGTACAAGCCTCGTGTATAGTGTTAAATGGAACCCTAAAGCACTTGTATGCAGTTCCCTGCAAATTTGTGCTTATTATCATTTAAATATAAATGGTTATCAACTAATGTCGGCTACTAATACAGTGACCAGTAATGGCAGGGGTTCAGTCTTTCCAAATTTTAGCCATAAAGGAGAAACTCCAACTATATAATTTAAAATCAATTAATCTAGATTAAAAAAATACGAAAGACAATAACTTCTCAAAGAAACCCTTTCGCCAAGTAAATAACCTCAAGTTGTGATCCATCACGCTGTATTGCTTGTCCCGCCCATCCAGCATTGGCGACGATGGCGAAATTTTGGCAACCTTCGTCTATGTTGTACATAAAATCTGTGATAGTAGTACCAACTTTTTCACATTCTTTGACTCATTTCGAGCCGAGAAACATCACTCATCTTCGAGATCGGAAAGAAGATTCCGCAATTCCTTTGAAAAGGTTAGAACTTTTGTTTTTAACATCTTATTTCTGATAGAAATTTTGCTAGACATAGAAAATAATTAATGAAAATAATCTGTAAATATAAAATGTATTTTTTAAGAAAAATTCGCAAACAATTTCGCAAACTTTTCCAATCGAAGGTTTGTCCGGACTTAATTTAATTAAAACGTATTTTAGAATGGTCTCTTTTTAATGATATGAGTTTGAGCGCTCATAAAAAAAATTAATGTGATTTTAAATGTTTAAAGGTGATTTAAATTAATTTTAATCAAAGCGTAATTGGTTACAGTAAACTCCCCATTATCCGCGAGTCATTTAAACTCAGAGACATGTATTTTCGTAGCAAAAAGGAAACACCAATGACTTTTTTTTTTTGTCGAAAAATTGTAAATTTTAACTCGGTTATTTTTGTTTTATTTATTTATTTGCTTATTTATTTATTTATTTATTGCGCTTTCTTTATCGTACATGCACTTGTTCTTTATTTATGTTGAGTTCTGTTGGGTAAAAATGCAAAACATTTTACTTAACTGCATATATTTTCACTGTTTGTAGAAAGTGTTACGCGTCAACAATTTTTCTCTTATTAGTCCCTCATTTTAGCCTTTTTGCGGTTTATCCGCGATTTTTATTATCCGTAGCAGTTGTGCCACTCAATTCCGCGGGTACTCGGGAAGTTTACTGTACGTAAATTACGCTGCGACAATTTTGCTTGTGAGTAGTACCGTTAAATGAAATTTTGATTACTTAAAAAACACTGATATTCTTAGTTTAATATAACCTAACTGCAATTTTTACATTATTTAGCGGAAATTCAGTTTGACTTTTTTTTTTTAAATAAATAAATAAACGTCAGAGAAGAAATTTTTCGCAAACTTTACTTATCGGAAGTTTCTTGCAATATAGTTTGAATGAAACTTATTTTAGAGTTTTCTCTTTTTAATGAAAGAAGTTTGAGTTCTAAAACAGTATTTGCGACTTCAAATTAAAAAAAAAAAAAATGCTTTCATAATTTGTTTTAAAATTAAAATTTTAAAGTGCTTGTATAAATTACGGAACAACAGTTTAGCTTGTGTGTAATAGTTAGGTTTAATAAAGTGTAAAATATTTTTAGAAAACACTGATATTTTTAGTTTTAATACACCTAGACTAATTTTTACACTACTGAAAATTTTTAAAGTCAAACTCCGATAAGTAAAATTTGCTAAATTTTGTATTGATATAACTGTTTTAAAACATTATTTCTTAACCGAATGAAATTTATGTAGTTAGTAAAATTTTTTAAATTCTAAGGTTAATCAAAAATTTAACTTGGTACTTAAAATCATGCAGTGTTACAAGTTTTAGTCCGTGAAAATTTATGTTAATGATGGTTAAGTGAATGAAAATTTATGTACCGGGGGGGTAGAATTCCAATTATCCGAATCAATTAGAACTGGACCTTATTTGGATGTTTGGATTTTTTTGAAAAATGTGTGCAATTTAATCAATTAATGTATTTATGTTGAAAATTAGATTAAAAAAAATTATTTTTAAAGAAAAAGGACTTTTACTTAATCAACTAGTAGGGTAACATTTTTCATGCTAAGCGTACTTACAAGCAGGGCTGTCGAGTCGAGATCCAACTGACGTTGTGGTAAAGGAGTCGGAGTCGGGAGTCAATGGTTTAAAATTTCAAGAGTCTGAGTCAGAGTCGATCATTTTCCGTCAAAGTCCGTAACTCTGCCAGTGCTTATGGAGTCAGAGTCTAAGTGGGCTTCGGACTTATTTTGGGGTAAGAGTCGGGAGTCGAGGGCTCTAAAATTGTCAAAGTCGGAGTCGAAGGTTCAAAATTTTTTGGAGTCGGAATGGAAGGCTCTAAAATTGACGGAGTCGGAGTCGAAGGCTATAAAATTGTCGGAGTTGGAGCCGGAGTCGGAATTGAAGGCTATAATTTTTTTCGGAGTCGGAGTTGCGAAAGCTCTAAAATTTTCGGAGTCGGAGTCGAAGGCTCAAAAATTGTTGGAGTCGGAATCGAAGGCTCTTAAATTGTCGGAGTCGGAATCGTAGTCACAATTGAAGGCTCTAAATTTGTCGGAGTCGGAGTCTCTAAAATTGTCGGAGCCGGAGTTGGAATCGAATGCTCTACAATTGTCGGAGTAGGAATCGAAGGCTCTAAAATTGTCGGAGTCGGAGCAGTCGGCATTGAAGGCTCTTAATTGTCGGAGTCACAGTTGAAGGTTCTAAAATTGTCGGAGTCGGAATTGAAGGCTATAAATTTTTTCGGAGTCAACGTCGAAAGCTCTAAAATTATCCGAGTCGGAGTCGAAGGCTCTAAAATTGTCTGAGACGGAGCCGGAGTCGGAATTGAAGGCTATAAATTTTTTCGGAGTCGGAATTGAAGGCTATAAATTTTTTCGGAGTCAACGTCGAAAGCTCTAAAATTATCCGAGTCGGAGTCGAAGGCTCTAAAATTGTCTGAGACGGAGCCGGAGTCGGAATTGAAGGCTATAAATTTTTTCGGAGTCGGAGTCGAAAGCTCTATAATTTTCGGAGTCGGAGTTGAAGGTTCCAAAATTGTCGGAGTCAGAGTCGAAGGTTCTAAAATTGTCGGAGTCGGAGCCGGAATTGAAGGCTCTAAAATTGTCCGAGACGGAGCCGGAGTCGGAATCAAAGGCTCTTAAATTGACGGAGTCGAAAGCTCTAAAATTGTCGGAGTTAGAAACGAAGGCTCTAAAATTGTCGGAATCGAAGGCTCATAACTGTCGGAGTCGGAATCGAATGTTCTCAAATTGTCGGAGCTGAACCTCTAAAATTTTCGGAGATGTAGCCGGAGTCGGAATCGAAGGCTCTAAAATTGTCGGAGTCGGAGTCGAAAGCTCTAAAATTGTAGGAGTCGGAGTTAAGATCGAAGGCTCTAGAATTGTAGGAGTCGGAATCGAAGGCTTTAAAATTGTCGGAGTCGGAATCGAAGGCTCTAAAATTGTCGGAGTCGGAATTGAAGGCTCTAAAATTGTCGGTGTCGGAGTAGGAATTGAAGGCAATAAAATTGTCTGAGTCGGAGACGGGGGTTCTAAAAATTGTCATAGTCGGAGTCGAAGGTTCTAAAATTGTCGGAGTCGGAGCCGAAATTGAAGGCTCTAAAATTGTCGGAATCGAAGGCTCTAAAATTGTCGGAGTCTATGGTTCTTAAATTGTCAGAGTCGGAATTGAAGGCTATAAATTTTTTCGGAGTCAGAGTCGAAAGCTCTAAAATTTTCGGAGTCGAAGTTGAAGGTTCTAAAATTGTCGGAGTGGGAGCCGGAATTGAAGGCTCTAAAATTGTCGGAGTCGAAGGCTCTAAAATTGTCATAGTCGGAGTCGGAGTCGAAGGCTTTAAAATTGTCCGAGACGGAGCCGGAGTCGGAAGCAAAGGCTCTTAAATTGTCGGAGTCGGAATCAAATGCTCTAAAATTATCGGAGTCGGAATTGAAGGCTATAAATTTTTTCGGAGTCGGAGTCGAAAACTCTAAAATTTTCGGAGTCTGAGTCGATGGCTCAAAAATTGTCTGAGACGGAGCCGGAGTCGGATTCAAAGGCTCTTAAATTGTCGGAGTCGGAGTCGGTTGGAATCGAAGGCTCTTAAATTGTTGGAGTCGGAGTCGAAACTCTAAAATTTTCGGAGATGGAACCGGATAAGTCGCAATCGAAGGCTCTAAAATTGTCGGAGTCGGAGTCGAAAGCTCTAAAATTTTCGGAGCCGGAATCGAAGGCTCTGAAATTGTCGGAGTCGGAATCGAAGGCTCTAAAAGTGTCGAAGTCGGAGTAGGAATTGAAGGCAATAAAATTGTCGGAGTTGAGGGTTCTAAAATTTTCGGAGTCGGAGACGGAGGTTCTAAAAATTGTCATAGTCGGATTTGAAGGTTCTAAAATTGTCGGAGTCGGAGCGGAAATTGAAGGCTCTAAAATTGTCGGAATCGAAGGCTCTAAAATTGTCAGAGTCGGAATCGAAGGCTCTAAAATTGTCGGAGTCAGAGTCGGAATTGAAGGCTATAAATTCTTTCGGTGTCGAAAGCTCTAAAATTTTCGGAGTCGGAGTTAAAGATTCTAAAATTGTTGGAGTAGGAGCCGGAATTGAAGGCTCTAAAATTGTCGGAGTCGAAGGCTCTAAAATTGTCAGAGTCGGAGTCGATGGCTCTAAAATTGTCGGAGATGGAGCCGGAGTCGGAATCGAAGGCTCTAAAATTGTCGGAGTTGGAGCCGGAGTCACAACTGAAGGCTTTTAAATTTGTCAGAGTTGGAATTGAAGACTCTTAAATTGTCGAAGTCGGAGTCGAAGGCTCTAAAATTGTCGGAGCCGGAGCCGGAAATGAAGGCTCTTAAATTGTCAGAGTCGGAGTCTAAGGCTCCAAAATTGTCGGAATCGGAGTCTAAGCCTCTAAAATTGTCGGAGTCGGAGTCGGTCTTTTTTCCTTCCACTCCGCAGCCCCGCTTACAAGTGCTGTACAGTATGATACTGTAAATAAATGTCATTGCTGAACATCGGTCCATACCAGCTTTGCGGAGACGTAATCATTATTTTGTACGTTTTCGACTTTTTATTTTTTTTGCTGAAATTCCGAAAGCGATTCGTACATTTGGAATTCGGATAATTGGAGCTCTACTGTACTATGTCTGTTCATTAATAATTTTGTGCTTCCGATGGAAAATTTTCTGGCAATTTCAATACGTTTTCTGAATTTTTCTATGATGATAATTATTTAAGAATTTGTATATTTAAATAAATATAAATGCGACTTGAAATCTTCAAAAGTAATTTTTAAATATTCATTTAATTAATGTTTCATTCCAAACTTCTGTAATGTGACGATATCTTCCAGCAGAAATTAAGTTTACTGAAATGTAATAACGTTTTGGGGGAAATGCCGAGAAAGAGAGAGAGAGAGAGAGAGATCTTTAATTAAATTTCGTTACAATGAAATATGTACGACATTAGTAACTTTATGCTCGGAATTGTTCAGAATATTGGTCATAAGAAAATTTCCGTAAACTTTACTTATCGGAGTTTGTAAGAGTTGTATTTTTTTCCTATTATATTTTTGATAAACGAATACTTAGAAAAATAAATAATAAAATACTTTGGTGCTTAAAAGTAAAAGTTAACTAAACAACGCCATACGAGCACATATATTTTCAAAAAAATGCATACACGCGTTTTCGAGGTGTCACGGAACACCTTTTTTCAGTGCAAAAAGATGTGCGCGTATGACAGAAAAGTCATCCGATAAAAGTTTAAATTATGTGAATTAAATGCAAATTGGAAACTTTAAATGTAGTTTTTTATTTTGCACTGTATAAATACTTAATTCCGTACTTAAATTACACAGTGATACTTTCCGTTTTAAAAAGGAATTAAAATTATTAAAATATCATGACATTTTAAGAAATCGAATCATATTTTCACACAACACATGTTCATTTTGCCTCAACACCTATCTGTTAAAAAAAAAAAAAAAAACACCAATTACCACTAATGAATTGAATGATTTAGTATGTGAAATTCGCAACGCTTTATTTTTAACAAAAATTGTTTTGAAATTTAAATTTTATGTTCGTCATTCAGACAATGGCTTTGTTTGAACGAGCTTAAACGTATGATGAATGATAACTAACAAGCGGATCAGCTGCACGAATTTGAGTGGGGAAAAAATGCAGACGCGTTTTTCGGGAATTCAAAGAACAAATTTTTCAATGCTGAAAAGTGTGAGCTTTTGGACGCATAGTTATCCGACAAAAAGTTTCCCCCGATATCTTTAATTCCACATGCGCATTGAAAAAGGAGTTTCTTGAAACCCCGAAACTCGTGCCTTCATTTTTTCGCAATACAAGTTTGTACATTTCATACGTTGTTTAATTGTCTTTTATATCTCAGCACAAAGGTATTCGTTTATTTCCTAATCTGTGTGATAGTGATATTTAAAATCTGTTTGATTATTTCCATGCAACATTTTTTGTCATAAGGAACTACACTGTTCACAAAAAATTAGGGGAGAATGCAATGGTTTCAATTTTTCTGCATGCTCCCTTAATTTTTATTGAAATCTGCACTAATAAAGCAATTGGTTTCATTTCGCACCTTTCAGATGTGAAAAGCTTGTACTAGCGGAACCCTATAGAGAATTGAAATAGCACCTTAACTCATGTAAAAATTTGGAACCTTTAACCTAACGTTCGTCGGGGGCAAAAAGGTGGAACCCTAGAAAAAAAATGACAACCCCTAATTTTCTTTATTGGAGATTTCAATGTACAGTTATTTGCTTCAGGGGCGCTCCACAACCCCAATGAAAAATAAGTAGTCTTTCACGTCTTTCGGGGGAGCTGGATGTTGTAAGGGGGGTCTGGGGTACCCCTCTCCCAAGAAAGAAGAGACTTTAAGAAGCTTTTTTTTTTAATATCCCCTTCACTGACGCAGTCTGCGCCATGACCAAATCCACCCGTCCCCCCGTCCACCTCGTAGGCACCACTGCGTCTTATTAGAATAAATTGCATGAACTTTTTTCCCAGATTGTCGATGGCTGTTCCCTGTTGCAGAGTTACTTGCGAAAGAGGACGCTCCCCCCTTAAAAAGAAATTCATCCCCCACACGTATAACGGGAGGTTGAGGGCACCCCCCCCCCCACTCTCTTCAAAAAAAAAAGAGAAAATTAATTTCAATTCTGAAATTTGGAATCCAAATTATGTTTTTCGCAATCACGAACTGAGACAGGACCCTACTCATTGGAGTTATTGTTTCTAGAAACGGCTCCTGTTCCCCCCCCCCCCCAAGCCTGCCTCTCTTCCTGGGCGGTTACGTATGCATAGTTGTGTGTGTGCGTAGACCTGTGTGCATGTACGTAGGCGTGTGTGAGTGTATGTGTGTGAAGTCGTGTAGTGTATGTGTGTGAACGTGCGTGTGTGTAGGACATGGACGCCTCCGACCAGTAGAAGCGGATAGCTCAAAACCGGAGCAGCCGGAATTGAAGGCAGAGGACGGTGGGCGGTGGTACTGCAAAGGCTTCTGGTCCAAGTTGAAAAAGGCACGGACACCAAAAACTGTCAAATGAGAACAATAAACAATCGTGATTGCTCAAAAAAACTTTCATAGCAACTAAAATGTTTTTTTTTTACAAACATTAAAAATTTTAAGTTAGCGCCATGAGCCACTACCTCCCCCCCCCCCAAGCACCAGTGCTTTTGGTGTTATTGGACACACCAAACAAGTTCAATAAGGTTTTGACCCGCCTCTATCCCGGATACAAGCTGAAGTACGGTGTGGCAAACACCGATAAAGCTCCCAGAGGGTGTCCTGCGGTATTCCGGTCAAATTCGCTCCAATTGTCGGACGAGATTATTAACATTCCTTGCCAGATGCAATCGCCATCCCATCATATCCCAGACATGCTCGATGGAAGAGAGATCTGACGATCTGGTTGGTCACGGAAGAGTTTGACAAGCTGCAGACAGTTCATAGCAACACGTGCCGTATGTTATCTGGCATTGTCCTGATGAAAACCAGCGAGGGTACTGCAGAAGGAACGGCAGCAAAACTGGTCGTAGGATGTCGTCGACGTACCATTGTGCAGTATGTGTACCTCTAATTACGACCAAAGGGGTCCAGTTATCAAAGAAAATGGCACCCGAGACCATAATGCCTTGTTGAGGGTCAGTGCGGCGTGTAAAAATGAAACCAGGATCCCCCCTCTGCCCTGGGTGTCTCCAAACACGTCTTCGATGATCGTCATGACACAGTTGGAAGCGGGATTCGTCGCTAAAGACTATACGTCGGCACCATTCCAACCTGATGAGCCATGCACCACTGTAATCTGGCTCGTCAGTGTGTAGACGTCAGTGGCAGGTGGCGTAACGGTCGGCGCGTGCGTAGATTTCGTTATCTCAACCATCTGTAAATGGTCAAGATGGACACTAGTGTTTGGGTTGAACGTCTGATTGTTCATACAGATGAAGAAAGCGCTATGACAGTTGATCGGACAATCACTCTGTCATCACGATCTGCTGTGACCCTAGGTCGACCGCTACCATCCTGACGCTGAACTCTGCCATTTTTCACCCATCCTTGCCAGCATCTTCGAATCGACGCACCGCTTCGACTCAAATGACGAGCGATTCTCCGATTTGACCAACCGGCCTCTTTCAATCCAATGATTACGACCTCTTTTAAACTCTGACAGTTGCTCGTAATGAGCACGAACTATGCGGCGAGGCATTTTTAAGTTGTTGAAAGGTAATATGAATCACAATCAAACCGAAAGTTTTAACAACTGTTGAAGAACTGCTCTTTATATAAATCTGCTAGATGCGCAGTTTCGATGCGCAGGAGATCAAACTATTCATTCACTGGACACCAAATTTTAATCATTTGCATATCTGGTCAAAACACTCATGCATACAAAATTTCAAAGCAATCGGATGATTGCTTCTTGGTGCGTCGTTTCTTTTGTTATAGAGTGTAGATTATTAAAATCTAAGATCACGAGACGCTAATAAAAACTTGATTTCTCTTCTTGTTTACTTTTTCAAAACTCAACATAGGTAAAAGACATTTGAAAACTTACTTGTTTTTAAGTGAAATACTAAGCAAAAATTAAAATTAATTTAAAGTTCTAATCGGCTCTGACCTTATGCTGGCCATCTGGCCCCAACTTACCGTAAATTTTATTTGTTTGTTTTTCATAAATTTTTAATTAGTGTTTGAAAACTAATTTGGATTCTAAACAAAATGTTAAAAGATAACGTATTTCGAAAAAAGATAAAAGTATAATAAAATGAAAGAAAAACTTACTTTTACCAACATTTCTTGATAGAACTATTGCCAAATTCAATAAATATAATAGCTGACACGTCAGTCAAAATTTAAAAAAATAAAATAAAAATAATTTTTTTTCTTTTACTTTGAATTGTAAAACTTGCATCACTTCTTAACATTACCCTGTTTTTACAGATTTTGACACCAAATTTGATCTGATATGATGCGTAAGAACGTAAGTATCAAAATATTTCATTACTTCATTATCCTTACACTAATATTGTAAATGGGAAAGTTATTCTGCTTGTTTGTTTCTTCATTACCTTTTCACGCCTTAACTACTCATCCCATCGCCATGAAATTTCATATACACGTTGTCAGGGTTGCCAGGGTGTACATAAGGTACCTTTTGTTTAGAAAAAAAGTATTCCATGATTTTTATTTCAATTTTTATAGAAAATTAGAACTTTGACAGTATCTCATCGTACAAAGGTCATATTTGTTCGGTTTTTGCAGCATGTTAAAGCCCTTAAAATGCTACACAATGTGAACTTTACCCGAAGTTCGAGGGATAGTTAGAACACCCACTAATTCTTCATTTTAAGTTGATTTCATATTCTAAAACTTATTTTTAAAGTTTTGTTTGCGGTTTCTAGTCTCGGAAATTGCCGCGAGCTCAGTTTTAACTACTGTGAATGAAATCATTGAGAAGAATGATCTGCTGTCATTTTTTTCTCGAGTGCAAACAAATGAAATTCTTGATGGCACTCGTTCGGATAAGCAAAAGTTTGGATCTTAGGCATAGCAACTTTAAATATATTTTTGACTACATTAAAACGATTGTAATACATATTTGAAATGCAGCAAATATTTGATTAAATTTGGTAGTGAATAAGTAGATTTAAGTAATATTATGGACAACATTTTCTTTCACTCTTTATCCAGGCAGCTGTTGCATTCTGTTGTCTTGACCTTGGCTTCCCCCTTCTCCCAAATTCTTATTATTTTTTGCATTGGATAAACATCTTCTAATATTGCTTGCGCAGTTATTAAATATAGAAGGGGGGGGGGATTTGATAGTTCTATTAATTGAAACTCTCTTGGTCTAGGCATAGGCACTATTGTCAAGAATAGCGTTTCTCATCCTTTTTTGACCCGTAGACTGGCAAGAGTTAGAAGAAAAAAAAATCATTATAATAATAATAATAAAAAAATAACATCCGGACCAGTTTTTTTTTTCCTTTCTCTTTTCTTTTCCTTTCTTATTCTTCCTTTCTTTTTTTTCAAAGAGAAAAAAAAAACTTTCATTTGCGGACTGTTAAAAACGTGTGATTTTTTACGAACCGGTGAGGCTTTCCCCACTTTTTTGAGGGAAAAAAAAACCTTTGTCTCGGATACTGTTAAACACATTTTGCGAATGACTGAGGGGTTTCTCCTTTTCTTTTACAAAATAATAATAATGATAATAAATGAATTAATAAAAATATTAATAAAGCTTTACTTGAAGTTAAAGAATTGTTACAAAAACATAAATGTTAAGAATAAGATAAGTAATTATCGTAATTTGTGAATGAGTTTTTAAGCAATGCCAAAAAATCATAGAAAACTACCAAAAATAGTCTCAAAATTAACGTAACGGATGTGATATAGTGTTATTATGATAGTGTTTCCTTTTTCTTTTTTTGAAAGGAATTTTTCTTTAATGGACGAGCAAAAATCTTTGAGAACCGGTCAAATTTCTCTGAGGCACCGGTCTGCCAGATCACCGGTTGAGAATCACTGACCTAGACCATGACCTTCTCTTGACTCTTCTTCCAAGACCTCATTCTAATTTACGTACGAGAAATGTCTTCGAGTTTGCATGCTCAGTCATAAAAAAAAATGAGAGGGCTGGCATACTCGGATAATCGGGCCGTTCGATTAACTGGCGTTAGGATAATCGGTGCTTTTCTGTATTTTATTTTTGACGGGACGCACACACTTTCAAAAAGCCACGTAAGAGAGCCACTTGCGGTGTAGAATCTGTAGCAAGGATACACTGCCGTGGGCAAGTCAACGGCAGTATCTACAGAAATGAGTTTTTGAGATATTAGAACAAACGCATTTTGGAGTCAATTACAACAATAGGGAAATGGTGGACTTAGACGTCTTTTTTTTTTTTTTTTCTCAGAGGAAACCAAATAAGCAAGCTTGTACTATGTACAATAAAGTTAAACAACATGCAGAAAACGAAGCAGTTACTGCCCTTTACCTGCCCACGGCAGTACAGCTTGTTCACTATAACGAGGAACTGCTTGTAATTACATTTATAGAAAACAATTACTCACTAGTAATGTGTCAAATCGTACTTAAGAAAGACAATTACCCACAAAGTAAAATTGCAAATTACAAGTTGCTGAAAAAGTTTTTAGCTAGGACTAAGATTTTACTATCCAAATTTTGAAACTGGAGCGAATAGTTCATTTTATGTATACTAATTGCCAGTTCGTTCAGAATTTCACAAAAGATATGAATTTCAAAATGTAAACACATTGGAGTGGTAAAGTTCAGTGGAACTTCCTGAAACTATGAATCATTCATTTACTCAAGTACTAGACTACCCCATTTCAGTAAAACAGACAATTAATTCATTTGATACAAGTTGCGTTAACTGTGGAAGGGTAAAATAGATATTAGCGCTATTTTTTTTTTTTTTAAATAAAAGCTGTTTATATCAACATCACTACAGTTTCGAATCGTCGAGTAACCGCACACATTAGTTCCTTCTCAAACTACATACTGTCCAGTTTATTTTCAGTTGTCTAAAAAGCTGATAAAAATCGGTCACCCGATAGTGGAATATAAAGATAATTTGAAATAGTTTGTCATTAACTTCACCTGCAATCATTTAAAACTTAAACCATGTGGGTTAACTTTCTGACACTTCAAATATTTTTATCACTTTTGATTTTTGTAAGAATTCAAAGACCCAGTGCTCACCTCGCCAGGTCATGATGTAAGTTTTTTTTTTTTTTTTTTTGTACCTAGCACATTTAGTAATTGAGGCCTTCAGATGTAAAGTAGATCAAGTTCATTTCGACTTAATCCTCTTTAGCTTTGAACGCATCAATTCTCAAGTGACTGCCTGGTAGCCATTGTCGAAGTTCTTGAAATTGTCCTTCCTACATTTTAATATTCCATGCAAAATTATAAATGCTGCTAAAAGTTTTGTGGGGTGGTTAAATACAGAGGAAGAGTTTTTGAACATTAAGAAATTATATTTTGATTCAATGAAGTAACGCACTACTTTTATTATTATTTTTTTCTTTTCATCCCATTTTTAACTTGGCTCAAAATTGCCCTAAATGGCATGACAGCTAAAAACCAGGATAATTATTCATTTTAAATGAATTTGATCATTATTATCTAAATTTTGGATATCTATACACTAGTGAGAAGTGTTTACACCGTTTTATGCCAAAAAATACAATAAAACTGTTAAAACATTAGTAGGGCAGCTTAAAATAGAAAAAGTGTCTCAAAGCCATCCTGAATGACTTTATTATTGCTATAGAAAAAATTGCAATTTTTAATATCAGTATTATTTCAGTCATACCACATTTTGAGCACCAATCGTATTAGCGAGAATCTTAAAAAAAAATTTCTGCTTTATACAGTGGAATTCCTAGCACGGGTGTCTACCAAAGTGGTAATTTTTAGTGACCCCCCCCCCCCCAAAAAAAAAAAACCCCACAACTAATAGCTCGTAAATTATTCATCGTTGGGTATAAATACAGGTTGAAAATCAGTTGTTTTGTTAGTTAAAGGCGAGTTTTCCAATTTTGTATGCATGACTTGTGGGTTACAATAAAGATACAAAACAAAAAAATAACAAACAGAAACATGAGACAGTCTTTGAAAATAGTCCTCTGTAAGATATCCAAATATTATGGCCTTAACACCAACTACTTGTTTTGGCTTTATAAGGATGAAAACTAAATAATTGTTCCATATAATTTTTATAAATAAAACAAAGAATATAAGTGTGTGTATGTATATTTTTAAATGTATGTATGTGTGCATGGCTCCTATGCAAATCCACAGTTAACGTCGGATCTCAATCAAATTTGCAAGGGGGGTACTTGGGTAGCCGAGAAGGAACGTAGGGGTATCCGGACATATAGGCGGTCCGATATGCGGATTTAAGAATAATAAACGATAAATCGAGCCAAGGTGGGTAAACTAACTACTGTACGCAGTAAAAATTCTATTTTTAATTTAAGAAAATGAATCATGAAATTGAAGAGAAAATTTTCAATATACGTTATGAAAACACTAAATATGGTCCACAAAAATACATTAATACCCAAACTCGCATTTTATTTATGCAGTATGAACATCTAAATGGCTTTCCGAATTTATCAAAATCCGCTTTATTAGGGTCCCGATTAGTGAAGGGTAACTATATTGAATTGAAATTCAAATTCTATTAACAAAGTCAATCCATGGGCAAATGCAGAGAAGTGCAACCGACATAGACAAAAACGAAAAGTCTGTGAACCCTCATCGCGAAAAGATACTCAGCGCTAGAAAAAGACAAGTAGCTGCGCAAACTGAACGAATTATGGATAAGTATTGACTTTCATTACATTCCCCATTACTAGTTGAGGATTGCATAAATTCACGGGTAAGTTTGATAAATATTGCCTAATATTTAATAATTTATCACATTTACCGTAACACACGTACACACACACATATATATATACAGTAAAACCTGTGAAGTTGACAACCTGTCTAAGTTGACCGCTTTTTTCAGGCATGGAATTAGCCTTTATCATATAAATCAACCTCTGTAAGTTGACCACTAAAGTAGTGCACCGCGAGTGGTCAACTTACACAGGTTTCACTGTATGTGTATGTATGTATGTATGTATGTATATATATAGATATATATATATATATATATGTGTGTGTGTGTGTGTTCTTGTTTTTTACGTCTCCAAACAAAACTAATTAAAGTAAAAAGTTTTTCTTTGGTGAATGTGTCAGGTTTAAGTGTAATTGTCAGGTGTAAACTAAAAGTAAAGTGTAGCAGAATTTTTAGTTTCAAAGATCACTTCTGAGAGGAAAAGTTGCGTTTATAAATTTCAGTGAAATAAAGCACTTCAAAACGTTTGCATCAGCATTTGCGGTCAAATGATATCGATATTAAGCTATTTAATTTATGTTTTCCTGTTACTAGCTGTGACAACTTATCGTGTTATCAGACATGACTTCAATAGTGAATGTAAACCAAAAAAAAAAAAAAAAACAGCAATGATTCCAGTTACATCCAGATTTTGTACCTTAATTCCAATATGTATTATTTATTTCTCGGGAATAAAACACCTTTTTTTTAATTAAATCGGGGGAAACAACAATAATAATGGACAAAAAAATGCAAATTGTTGCATACACGTGTTTCGAGGTTACAAGGAACAATTTTTTCTCTGAAGAAGAAATTAGTTTGTGGATGAAAGAGCATTCAACAAAACTGAACATCACAATAGTACAGTAAAACCTCTCAACAATAAGGGACACTAAGGGTACTGGACATTTGTTAATTAGGTAGAGGTGCCCTTTTTCGGAGATATTTTAATTTATGTGTAAATCAGTATAATTTTATAATAAACGTAAACTGTTAGCATTTAAGATTTATTACTGAAAATTTAAATTACTAAGTTGATTAGTGTTCCGACACACCAAAAAAGGGGGAGGGTGCTTCCAGATAAAAGGGCACTTTAATTCAACTAAAAGGGCACTTTTGAATGTTATACTATTTGCATTTAAAGTTCAAGCAGTTTTCAATAGTATTTTTTTTTTAATAATCAGTATTGATATTGTAATTATTTTTTAAAAATCTTTTAGTGTTTAACTTAAAAGATATTGCTAAAAAAATTATAAAATTAATAAGATAAATAAATACCTTTGTGCTTGTCCTTTCCCCATTCCCCTTTTTTCAGATTCATTTTTATCTATCTTCCTTTGTTTATTTTTACCTTTTTTGTCTTGTTGACATCCCCCCCCCCCTCCAATTTTCTTCTATTTATCTTTATTTTTCCTTTTTTCGAATATTTTTGTTTCTGTTTATTTCGTGATGTTTTTTTATTCCATTCAGCTTTTCCATTCTTGCGGTTTACGGTTACCGACATTTTCTTTTCTTTCTGTTTAAGCTTCGGCTTAATCTTTGTCCAATTGAATTCTTTCTTTCTGGGTTTCGTACCTAAGAGAAAGCTCTTGGCCCTTGCTTGCATTCCTATTGGTTCCTGATTGTTTATGATTTTCTCATTGGTGTTTGGCTAATCCGCTATTTTTATCTTTTAAGCTGCATGCTTATCTGCTCTTGGCTTTTGTCGGATGTCTTTTCATCCATAAGCTCATAACTTTTTGCATTGAAAAAGGCGTTCCCTGTAACGTCGAAACACGTGGCTGCTGTAACTGGCAAAACTGTGCTTTTTTAACGTTGTTTTTCTTACTTTATAAAATTAATATTTACACTGAAATCAAACTATGTCTGAAACGAAGTTATTACGTTTTAAGGCCAGGGGACTTGGATGAACCTTGAACTTCCGTAAAAGAAAAGTTTGTTTTTTAGATGAAACTTTGTTATAACTTCAAAGGGTCAAGGAGGGCGCTTTGAGAACTGCAAAAGTGGGCAAGGGCCCATTGAACGTTAACTTTAGTGGGGAAGGGCGTTGCTTCTTCATGACATGCTATTTACAATGTAATACAATGTAAATTACAAATTAATATTCACATTTCAAGTTTTATATATAAAGCTTCATAAGATCGTACTTGAACAAAGAGGGCAAGCTGAGACGACAAGTCAAAGGTGGCCCGTAGTGGGGAAGGGTTGGGGGGGGGGGGGGGGGGAAGGGGGCAACTCCACCCTCACTAACAAAAGTAAAGAGGTAGGTTTATATTTGATCTGCCCCCGTATTTTTCACATGAATCAATTTATTGTCACTAAAAATCCTTTTTTCTGTATGTTTGTGTTAAGTGTACCGAAATAAATATCTACAGAGCTATAAAAATACTATAATTACTGTAATTATTACTATATGCACGACATATATTTATATATTATATTATTTTTTTTTAATCTTGCAGGTAATGGCGCATGGATATCTCAAAATAGTAGTATTCATGCTTATTTCATGCGCTGTTATTACGGTAACAGTGCGTTTCAATTTAAATGGTAGTGCGATCCCTCAACCTGGAGTGGTCTATATGGGTAAGTTACGCAATTCCCTCTATACAGTTAAAAATAAAGTTCAGTATTTCGCCAAGAAACTACTTATATCTGGTAAAAGTTGGCTGCAACCATATTATTGGTGATAAGTTTCACCAATACGGCTACTACCAAGCTACTACACAGATACCTTTAGCTACTTCCAAGATGGTGATACCTAAATTTTGCCAGATTTAACTTCTTTCTTGATGAAACATTGAATTTTATTTTAAATAGTGTGCTATCAATGAAATTAATTCGTAAGACAACTGATACGAAGTCAAAATCAATGGCATCCTATATCTTTAACATATTGACTATAAAGGAAAGTAGAGTACGCTGTTAAAACTGGAGATTGAATATGGCATCTATGAGGGTGAAACGTTGTAGCACTAGCGGCACCTCCTGAAGAAGGCTATTTGGCACAGGGTGCCATACGGAACCAATTGACACATTTAAAGGTTACATACGGGGCAGGGCCGCGCCATTCCTATGTGCAAGGTCGTGCGACACACGACGGCGCCAGAAACAAAAAGGCGCCGGGATCTACCGATCAAAAGTGCTCCAAAGAAGGGACAAAATAAACTCTAACCAAAAAAGAAAATTTGAATTCTTCATTATGTTTAATGGTGGCGTTCATGTAATACTGCTCAATTTAACAATTAATCCGTCTCGCTGAAAATCTAAAAGGAAAAATTATTGACTTGTGTCCAAGCATGCTATTCAAAAGCGCAAGCTGAAAACAACTGCACTGAAAACAAGCGACTTTAATAAATGCATACATTAGCATTCTCCTTCTTAATGCGGAGCCCTGAATGCTATTTCGGTATGTTTATAGTACACAAGGTTGAGCATACGAGGCGCAAGGAATTTGCTATTACCCATTTTGGTTCTTGCGGTTAAATACCTTGTATTATAATTTGTGCAATTTGTACTGTTTTTGTGATTTTTAATTCGTGGTAGTTCTACTTTTTCGTGTTATCATACATACAAAATACGGTAAGCACATTTGCATATTATTTAAATGTGGGGAATATTTATATATTGTAGACATTAATTTAGGTTAACGTTTTAGTTCCGAAAAGTATCGACCTGACCACAATTACTCGATTCCCCCCCCCTTATTTCTTTAACTATTTGTGCATTAATTTTTTTTTAAAGCTTTGGGGAGACTATGTATTTGTTTCTGATATTAAATTTAATGCCTTTTTAACGGTTCCGTGTATTAGAATTTTTTTATTTTATTGGGAATGATTTCGTTTTCAGGTTTTAAGGGGGAATATCCTCTACTTCAATTTAGAAATCTATTCAGTACTCAGTTGTCATGATTTGACCGGCATAAAACTTTGAATAATTATTTATCTATTAGAGATTAGAGAGATATTTAGAGCGGCGTTAACTTTGATATTTAAAATATATTCTTTTTCCAAAAACGCATTAGCATATCAAAGGCAGGATTGGTCATACCGGACCCACCCCGAAAAAAAACGGCCTTTTTTTTGGGCAGGCATACTTGAAAAAACTCACTATCTCGATGAAGTGGGTTTTTCACAATTTTCTACATTTTGAAACATTTACTTCAGAAACAAACTAAATATTGATCAATACGAAGTCTAGAAATAGACATCTTGCTTTATGGACAGTATATGAAATATTAGAAATTTAAGCTGCTTAATAGCCGTTTCCTTTTTTTTTTTTTTTTGAGGTACTTATTAGACTAAAATAAACAACAAATATTTCAATCATATTCCAAAATTTCTTTTCTTTTAATTTTGGGGGTAAAATGCTTTTATTAACTGAAACTGGCCTCCTCTTTTTTAACAGCAGCTCAATGCAAGCTTTCCAAGAGAAAAAGTCAGATTTCAAAAGTTAATTTCAATTGCCCCCCCCCCCCCTTACATCCGCCCTTACTTGAAATAACTTCGAGACATGAAGTAACAACGTACACTGCGTTCCAAAATTAAAAATTTACAGATTATTTTTCTTTGGTTAAATTAAACGCCAAACGTATTTTTTTTCCATATTGCATTTGTCTACAAATCTTCATCCCAGGTGTTAACTATATTTTGCCCGAACGTTACTGCATAAAGGCGCTCAAAAGACATTTGCACGACGGCGCCAATCAGGCTTGGCGCGGGCCTGCATAGGGGTGCCATAAGGAGTCAACTGACACTCTTACGAAGGCGCCGCTGGTGCTACGGCATTTCACCCTAATATGTGCCGTATGCAACCCGTAGTTTTATTAGTGTTTGAAGCTCATTTAAAGGAAAACATGAACACCTAGTCAAATGTACTACGCGAAAAATCAATAAATTTTAAAGGAACTATAACTTCAAAGCATAAGAAATAGTTAATAATCAACCAATTGGCTTTTTTTTTAATAAATATTTTATTATTACACCATTGATTGAGCAATGAGCAGTAATATCCAACATTGGTTGCGTAAATGCGCTCAAAATTTTTATAGTGTATTTAAGTACAAAAAAGTCAAATGCATAGATTGTTTGGATTTTCATACCACTACATACGTGTGAAAATTATTTGTTTCTTTATACTGCCACTTTCGAGATTGTGGTACACTAAAAAAATTTGTATATCTTTACTCCATGAAATCGGTGGCAGCTTAGCTGTCTCCATTGCTCTGGAGTGACTTAACTGACATAACAGGTGTAAAGTTACACAGCGCTTGTGCAGGGTTACTCCATGGTAATGTATATAACTATAGCGTAACGTCTCACTCATTTATGCGTAAGGTTACACCAGAACTTTCTGTAAGCTTACAGAGAAATTGTTTGAAAGGTTACACATAAAAAAAAGTTTAGCTTTCATCTGACTTTCCTGAGCACCAGTAACTGGACCCCAGACTTTCTTGAGCGCCTCAGAGCAACAGTAAGACATCTAATACCAGAAATAATACTAAGAAGTTCTACTGTTGCTCTGAGGCGATGACATGATGAAGAAATCGCTCTCAAGTTAACTCAATTTTTATAGCCTTTAAATGCATTTAGAATTTTTAAACTATTTTTCTCTCATGCAGCTACATCTCACATCTAATGTTTAGCTGCTTCTGGATCCTCTGAATTAGTTAATTCTATTTTTATTTGCTCAATTTCGAAAAAAAGTCCGTATAATTTAACTGCAATTGTATGGATGTTTACGCTTAACAGTTTACAGCGCTTCAAAAATTAGAAAAATGACAAAAATGACATTATTAGACCCATGTTAATCAAAAGGGGATGGAATAAAAAATAAAATTTCTTAGTCAATTGAGTATACTATTGAAGTACTATGCATGTCGTAAAAATTGTTTTGTGTATTTGGTTTGTAAAATAGATAGTTGTTTGAAGTTGAGTAATTTTGCTAGTTAACACACACACTAAAAAAAAAAATTAAAAAGTGTAAGACCATCATTGCATATTCTTAACATATATATATATATATATATATATATATATATATATATACTAGCTTATTACCCGGCGTTGCCCGGGTGCTTCTCAATGCAACATATCATTTAGATACTTAAATGGATGAATTCTATCTAAATGAGAGTAAAAACCTGCATTCACACCACTCTAGGCTCAAAATTTCAAAAGACTGTAAATAGCACAGAAAGCTGAGCATTTGCAGGAAAAATAGCATCAAGTAAAAAACGAAAAAGCATGAAACATGTTATCGGGGTTCTGTCAACGATATTCTTTGGTTCTGCCGTGTCCACTGGCACGTTGTCTGCGGTTGAATCAGACGGGCGGTACATCCAATGTTTTAATGCACAGACAAATGATTGTCTTGCATATCTTGCGGGACAACCTTTTGCGTGGTGCTTCGAATACGAAAACCGTTGTGCTGCCTTTGACGGTTTTGTATAACCTCAAGACATTAAAGCATGCTATAGTACTCTTCACATACATTTTATTCTGGACAAAAAATCTAGGGGTGTTTTCCTAGAAAGAGTCGTGAATAAATTCAATGGCTTTTATCAGTTACAAATATATGCAAAATATGCCACCGTTACAATATTTTCAGATAAGAAAATCATCCTCAATGGCCCAAAAGCTAAACAGATAGTCTACTGTTCAGAAAATAAGGAATTCGGTCTTTGTTATTAATAACCGTTAACATTTCGTTTTACGGATAATTGGCGGTGTTTTTACTTTCAAGGTTTCACGTGTTAGGTAGACTCATTTTATAATTTTTTGTAAGTGTTCAGGAATGTAAGCACATTCCGCAGAAAACGTTCACTTAGTCACGGGACGCGGGAGCGTCCCGCACCGCCAAGGAAACCAAACGTCAGCAGCCAACAGAAGCAAATCCACCGCCAAAAACGAAAGAAAATAAAAGCGACCAAGAACAAGATTACACGACAGAACAAGTTGGAGTTTTTTGGGTTTTTCACCCCTCTGTATCTCAGCCCCATGAAGATCCCCGGAGTTGATTTTTGGTACACTCAATCTCTAGTGGCCCCTGACGCCGTAAACCAAAATACAATCCCCTGGACTATCAGGGGGAGGTGGTATTAAAGTTATAAAATCGCTGTTCAAAAAAGTTTTCGCTTTCTTTGACAGGGCTACAGCCCAGACGAAAAAAGGAATCATGCTGAAATTTCGCACACACATTCCTTGTGCCCTACTGATGTGCCTTTTGTGCCATTTGACCCCCCTCCCCTTCCCCCCTCATTTTTACCCCCCAAATTGTACCTTCCCGGGGTTCTATCACAGCCCCCCGGCGGGCTACGGTAATGATTTTTTGTATACATAAGTTAATGGGGTATTTTTTGTATACAATAAAATGGGGGGCCATTGAGTACATACACAAAAATTCAACCCCCAGGGACATCATGGGCCGGAGTAATTGAAGTTTGAAAGTCACTAATTTTCCCCAAATTCTTATGTACTTACTCTCAGCTCATAGGGTTTGTTTATCTCGAACTGCAATTGCAAGGTTAGAACAAGTTAGTTGTTGTTTCAAAGTTGTCTTAGGAAATGAAATTCAATCAAGACTAAAACAACAGTTGCAACTAGACGTTAAATCGCGGATATCACGAATTTGCCACAGCGACTGCGCATGCGCGAAAACTTAGCTCATTGGGCTTTCTATTTTCAGATTCTATGCTGTTTGTTTATACTTAAGCAGAGAAACAAATTAATGAATGAGATTAGAAGGCTGTCCTCACCCCCCCCCCCCCAAAGTTTTGCCGATACGAAATTTCCTTCCCCTTGTTTTTCAGTTTTGATATATTTATGGAGGGGAGACATTTTAAATGTCAGCGCGAAACTGGGGTTAAACGATTACAATATTTTACGTGACAAATTATATGAAATTGTACGTATATGAATACGGTACATATAACTTTTTAATTGAAAGCGAAAAATAGCACTTTTTATTGGTTTGCTTACTTTCTAAATTAATGGATTTTTCACATAATGAATTGAAAACGTATGAAATACGTGTGTGGATATCCGTGCTGAGCAGTAATTTGTTAGCTGAAAAATTTTTTGCAATTAATTTAAGCAAGACTTTTAATGAGCTTAGTCCGCGCGCAACATGCGCATTCGCTATGGCAAATCTGGGATATCAGCGATTTGACATCGAGTAAAGTTGTATAGATCTTCTGACACATTCAAATTTAAAATATTTAATAGCTTAGTTTTTTTTTTTTTTTTTTTTTGCTTGGTGATAACATGCGTTATTTCCTTTTTTAAATGAACTTTTAAACAAAACTAGGTATTAAACAAGACAAAGACTTCTATCCAGAAAAAGATAAATCACCAAACAATTAAAATTATCCCATAAAATGTAAAATAATCCACGATTTAAGAAAAAATGTAATTAAACAATAAGTGAAAAGCTAGATTAAAATAGCCCTCAAGCTGTAAAACATTTAAAGAAACCTTCATGAAAATGTTGAATAATCTGTCAAATAAAGAAACTGTAATAGAATTTATTGCGAAGTTGTAAAATACTCGAAAACAATATAATTTAAAATATAGTATTTTATTATCCAAGAAGTTTTTTTTTTGCAACAGAGAGGATACAAGGATTTCAATAAAATTAGAACCGCCCAATTCTCGCAAAATGAACATAGCATCTTAATAGTCAGAAAATAACTTGACGTAAAATTAGGCTAGCCATTATTGTTCCTTAAAAGCACAAAACAGCGTTGTTTCAATTGAAAATTTTCTGACTTGAAGTTCTCAATTTTAAAAACAACAAACAAAGTAATAATATCAATGCAAAAAGATGTGATATCTCATCAAAAACAACCCTGTTGTAAAAATTTCCCCGCCAAGAAAACCTTTAACTTTTCCGCACAAAAAAGAAAACCTGCATCCTAAACCCAAAAACCCTCAACCATAAAAAGTTATGATATCTAGTTTGCCCGCCAAGTATCTGCCAAACTATCATCCTCCCTCTTCTCCTTTTTCATCACAGCTACTTCCATTAGAACCTCCTCCCATCTTCAACTCCTCAGAAATATGGATAGATCTTTTAAATTGTTTGGCGGGAAGCTTTTCAAAGTGAAGTGGTTGCTTCGTGAGCAAAAAGCTTCCCGCCAAACAAGATAAACAACTTAAAAGATCTATCCATATTTCTGAGGAGTTGAAGGTGGGAGGAGGTTCTAATGGAAGTAGCTGTGATGAAAAAGGAGAAGAGGGAGGATGATAGTTTGGCAGATACTTGGCGGGCAAACTAGATATCATAACTTTTTATGGCTGAGGGTTTTTGGGTTTAGGATGCAGGTTTTCTTCTTTGTGCGGAAAAGTTAAAGGTTTTCTTGACGGGGAAATTTTTACAACAGGGTTGTTTTTGATGAGATATAAATAACTTCACAAAAAGTGTCTGTTTGCCCTTTCCGTGGCGATTTAGTAGCATGCGGCGGAGTAATATTAGATAAGTGTAAATTGCATAAAAAGTCGTACGTCAACTACATTTTATTTCCTATATTTATGTCAAATTTCTATTTTCGTACGTAAAAATGACAGTTAGATATTAATATTGGTGTCTTGCAAAGATTCAAAATTTGTCTAGATTAAAATTTTATTTCAAATTTTTAAAACCTCACACTTGCCGTAAATGTTGTACATGATAACTCAAACTGATGCAGGTAGTAAGATCACTTATTTAAGTTTGCTGCTCTGAAGTATTCCTTTGAGAATATCGAAATTTTAATTTGCAGAGGCACAGTCGTCATTAGGGGTAGGAATGGTTCCACTGAATAATAGTTGCCATAGAAACAGTTACAGTTATTATTTTAAGATACATAAAGCATTAAAAATGGAGTACGTGGACGCGAACTTATGGAACGAACTATATAAAACCCGTCAATTGAACTGCCTTATAGAAAAAGAAATAGGCGTGCACATTTTGGTCACTATCCGCGTCTTTTTTTTTTATTATTTGCAGGCCAAGAAATTAAAAGAAAGAAAAAACCGTCTAGACAATTCTTTTGTTTATGTTTTACAAAAGCTTGTTGCACATTCTGTTCCCGAAATCCGCAGCTTCAAAACGAAGGAAATGTATTTCCACGTTTAGGAACAAGGAGGAATAAATTTCGTTTACAGTTACAGTATTATTACTTGTAAGCTTATTAGCGAAATTCGCAAGCAAATTGAAGAAGAACCACCGATGCTGATTTCAATGCATCCCTGTGTCTTTGCAGGGTGCAATTTAAGAACTACTGAAACACAGCATTTCTTTTCCGTTCGGCTTTCTTGCCAAACATGCTATACGTTTGTCGCTAATCGACATTAACAATCATTGTTGAGGATACTTTTTGTGTTGATTGCATTTAAAATATCTCCTGGTGGTTATATGTTGTTAACCATTTTCATTTGCTTTGAACCAAGGTTCACAAATACTGAAGTTGAACCGAATTACTTAAAGATTCGACGTAAATCAAGCAATAATATAAAGAAAAATTGAAAATTGATTTGATAAGGATCATAGAACATTAAATAAAATTTCTGTTGCAAGGATGAAATAGATGTAGTTTTAATAAAAGTAGTCTAATGTTGAAACAGTCGAAGATTGTACGTCAATATTGAATGCAATACTATTACCTTACTCATGTTTGTATTTTCCTGCTATTAACGGGATAAACACTGATCAAAAATTACACGAAGCTTTACTGTTGTGGATTTTATAATTAAACAATATTTAAAAATTATAATTAAACGGTAACATCCAATTAAGTAGCACCATGAGTAGCATCAATGGACCAATGGGGCCGGACGTAGGTCGCAGATTAAGAAACGATGTACAGCATCATTAATTATATCTACGGCTTTCTCGCCAAACATGCTTCAACGTTCATCGCTAAACGGCATTGACGGCCATCGTTTAGGATACGTTTTGTGTTGATTGCATTTAAAATAGCTCCTGGTGGTTATATGTTGGTAACCGTTTTCATTTGCTTTGAACCAAGGTTCACAAATTAAACGATTAAAGTCAATCTTTGAAGAAACTTCATCCAGGGCAGTTTTTTACGGGCTTTTCGTTTTTCGTTTAGACTAAATTTATAACTATACAAGAATTAGTTCGTGCAGAAAAGAGCAATTTTATGACTCAAAATATGAAATTAGCCCTCTTTGGGTGTTTTTAAAAAATTCCAAAAATCCGCCTATATGAATTCCTGAGCAACAATTTACCTTTGTGCCAAATTTGGAAGAAATCCGGCGAAAACTGTGGATTTGTATAAGGAACATACATCCATTTATATATAGATGTACTTCAACACCAAAGTGTAAAATTAACTACCATAAATGTAATTCAAATAGATTTTGGCCAAAATTGCAAAGGTCTAAAAGTCTCATTTTTGACTTACCAAACGACTTTTGATGGCCTCTAAAATATCAAAGGTCAAGATTAGAGAAAAAATAACAGTGGTTTGAAACATCTTTCATATGCAGCTTTTAGGGATATGAGTTTCAAAAAAAATTAAAAATGGTCGAACGCAGTCATTGTATGCACCCCTGTTTGACTAATTTCGTAGAGGAAATTGCGGGTGAACAGAATCATTATTGTGCCAATCGCATTACGTTTCTTTCTTCCTTCTTTTTCTTTTGAAATTATGAAAGCAATTCGAATAATCAACAATTATCGATCTCAGGAGTTCGGATCATTGGAGTTCTACTGTATTAAAGAAAAATGAAATCTTTAAAATAAAGAGTGAATTACAATTTTATTTTGAAACAGTTACTGGTTTGCAAAAAGATGTAGACAAACATTTCTTTGCATTCAACTAGGCCATCCCAAAAAGTCTGCCTCCCCCCCCCCCTCTTGTTTAGTTATATCAGTTCCATTTCTCTTGGAAGATCGAATGTTTTTAAAAGCATTGTTTACAAATGACGGGCCTAGTTACTGCCTACCCCCCCCCCCAAGTTCAAAGTTATCCCACTAAAAGAATCGAGATAAAGTTTTTATTATTTGTTAATCATGTTGTCTTTTTTATTTAATTTTTAGGTACGGCACTTGATGAATGTCCCTGGGGCTTCAGAGCAGGCAGGCCTAAGCCTCCGCCTACTCTTGGGTGGTTGGGCACTCCAGGTAAGCAGTGTATTTTTTATTTATTAAAAAATTTATTTTACTTTTATTTATTTATTTCTTTTTGCATTAATGATATGATTTTCTAATTTCTTTTTGGACGCCATCCGTTAATTTTAAAATCTTGGGAGAAGTGGGAACGAATTTTATTAAATTTGCGTTAAAAAACAGTAAGTCAATATTTTGGTACTAAACAGGTTGAGTTTTTAGGAGCATGTAATAAAAATTTACCGTATTGTTTTTAGCATAAATTACGAGATATATCCACAGAGTAAGTTCCGTTCGTAATAAATAGATATCGTATACGGTACATAAAAAATATTTATTGCTGAAAAATCTGCAACTCTTAAACTCTCTACTTTTCTACATTGCTCTCAAAATTTTGCAGGCATTTTCCATAGCGTGGCACAAGTTTTTGTGTGCTTTCTTCATAGAAGGTTGCCGCCTCCATTTTCAACCATATGGTAACTGACTCATCATCGCTTCAGCTCATCATCGTTCTTGAAGTGTTGCCCACCAAGGAACTATTTCAGGTGCAAAATTAGGTGGAAATCGCTAGGAGCGAGGTCAGGACTATAAGGAGGATGGTTAAACACGTCCCAGCTAAATTGCTGTAAAAGATCTTTTGTCACATGTCGGGCGTTATCGTGAAGAAAAAAAACACCTTTTGACAGAAGTCCTCAGCGTTTGTTCTGTATTGCGCGGTGCAATTTCTGAAGTGTTTCACTGTAAACTTTTGCATTGATTGTTTGACATCGCGGCAAGAAATCAACCTCGAATGTGACAAAAGATCTCCTATGGGTTTCCACCTCTTCTAGCACCTGAAATCTTTCCTTGGTGGGCAACACTTCAACAACGATGATGATAGGCTGAAAGAATAATTTACCTAAGGTTAGGAAAGCATTGATTACTTTCAATTTAGAAATTAATTTTTGAAAGGAGTCTACTGCAGCCATCTGCCCGATTTTTGAGGCCGTATCCCGAATTTTTTTGAAGATGATACAATAATGACGTTAAGACCAATAATATAGCCTCATTTTCTGAAAAAGTCAACTTTAAGGACACCGTCCCCCCCCCCCCCAAAACTACCTCATTCCCTATCGCGTCTCCTCTGATCCTCCCTCCCCTTTTTTTGGTGCACCAGCTGCCTATGGTATGAACTGAGATATATGTGCTCATTTTCGAGCATGTCTAATTTTCAAAAATCAGTATTTGCTATTTTCTGGAGTATGCACAAGTACTCATTTTTGAGTGTGTAAAAAATTTGATTTTTAACACAGTTTTCAAATTTTGAAGTGCACTGCTCATTGTTTTTGGTAAGTTACACAGAAAATACCTATCTGTATCCTTTACCTCTCCTAAGAGAAAACGGATACACATAATGGGCAGATACAATGGGTGGGTCATGACCCCCCTAAACCGTCGACAATGTTTTCAATCCACATTGTGTTCAAATAGCTCATGAATAAAATGTAAACGATTGAAGTAATCGTTCAAATTCTTTAATAATTTTCAAAAGTAAATGCTTGAATTATTTCTTCCTCTCAATGCTTATGAAATTAATAAATAACGTTTATGCCAAAAAAAAGGTACCTTACTCCCTTCCGATTTTGTGCTTTTTATTGACACCGAAGCAGTTTGTGCAAATTTTCGTGTCTAAAATCTATATCTTCTTCAGCATGACCCCCCCCCCCCCCCGCCTCCCTAAAATGGTAGTCTGTATCTGCCCCTGATTATCGGTTCACATTGTTTTCCTTTCTTTTTACCCGACTGCGCGTGCGCGACTCAAAGGAAGGTAATGTGTTTATGAGCCTATGTATGTATGTTTGATCCTATGTGGCGTTGTAGAGACTAAACGCCCTTTGCAAATTTTGATGATTCTTACGTCAATCGGTTTGTCTTAACCCTTTGAACGTCGCTCTATGTTCCAAGTGTAAAATATTGAATTGCTTAATGAAAATAGGACTCTTAGGCATCCCTTTACACAATGCAAGAAGAAATTTTCGAAATTTTTTTTAATCTAATATTTTGGGAATGTTCCCGTTTGGGAACATTGGCGTGTTACGTTAAGTTTTTTACTAGGGCTTTTAATCGATTATGCTTTACGCTCGCTATAGCGTCAGCTTTGTATTTTTGCAGAAATGCTTAATATACATAATACTATTTGTCACATTCATTTCAATTTCAAATGTTTCAAAATATTTTTAAAAAATAATAATGCGTATTTATAAACAAAGTAATTCAAAATTTGATACCAATTACATGAAATCCAAGAATCGGAGTTAATCATTTTTTTTTTCTTTGTGTCTAATATTTTTCCAAAACTACGGAGTCAGAGTCGGAATTGGGGAGTCGGAGTCGACTGCTCTAAAATTTAAGGGGTCGAAGCTATTTCTAACAAAATTTGTTTGAACTAAATTTGCCTTTTAGTTCGGGATCAAGATTGACTTTTAGTTTCTTCGTAGGTGCTAATGTTAAGGGATTTGAACTGTTCGAAATTGAACGAAAAATTGTTCAAATTAAAAAAAGGAAATATGGGAATGAGATATCCTTGCCAAGATCTTTCGAACAAAAAAAAAAGTTTGAATTGGACTATTCACCCAAAAGTTATTTGAGGGGGACAGACAGACAAATTTTCCCCGTCTCAATACCCTACTTTCACATTTTAATTTTTCAAATTTATTTATTTTTGACTTTTTTTTTTTTTTTGCTTTTTTGTTTTTCATGATATTTTAAAGATTCATTGAGCCTTTATGCTTTTTGCTTAATTATCTGATTTTTACTGGTAAAGTAGTCCAAAAAGAAAAATAGATGATTGGGGGTCGGGCGGCTCTGGAAAGTTTCACGTGACGACGGAAAGGAATTTATTGCTGGCAGAATTGAAGCCTAAGCGGGGTACTTGAGAAGAGCCGTAAACATCTTCATTTCTACATACAAAGCGATTTTTCAATATCACTCTCACTTTAAAACTGGAGACGAAGGGGAGGGAAGGGACGGAAAGGGGAACAGTGAGTGGTCAAAATGCCACCCACCTGCTTTTAGATGCATAAATAGAGGTTGTTTTCAATTCTTAGGCTTTCAATAATTAGATAGAACCTACGCAGTGGCGTAAATTGCCCACTTTTGTATAGTGGATTAGGCCAATGTTCCTGATCGGTACAACGAAGTTCCGATCAAAAGGATCCCTATTTATTGTTACTGTAAAATATCAAAACAGTTAAGCATTTTTCAAAAAATATATAATTTTTTGCATCTTAAAACGGAACATCCTGTATAATATATATATATATACAGGGTGTTCCCTTTTCACCTGCAAGACCTTTATTTTCGTAACCGTTAGTCCCAGATATATACTTCCAATTGCAAAAACGTTCAAAATTAGATGAAGAGTTAAGATATTGAAAGTTTGAAGTAAAAATAGAAATGAGTCAAAAAATACAAAATTTAACTTTTTATACGGGTCCTGGGTCCCCTAACATTTTTAGGGAAATAATCTCCATTGAAAAATAATTCCAACACAAAAGGTTTGAAATTAGTACGACCAATATTCACCGAGATATGAAACGCAGCGTTTTCTGATTTAGACTACTTTTCACTCGCCGTCAACAGCACCTTTTTGGGGGAAATATAGCGGTTAACAAGAGTTTAAAATGATATGTGTGCATAGAGTGTGGTTTTTCAAATTGTTCGAGGTTTTGTAGTGTGTGTTTGCGTATCACGGCATAACATTTGCATGAATTTTTGAATTGCAATGAAAAATATAAATACGTTCTTTTTCTTACTTCGACGACCTGTCATTCTTCTGAAAGAACGATAAGTTTCAATCTCAAATGTGTTAGTAATAGTTTTCAATGGAGATTATTTCTCTAAATATTAATTAGAGACCTGGGGCCCTTATAAAAAGTTTCGTTTTGTATTTTTTGACTCATTTTTTTTTTTTTTTTTTTGCTTCAAATTTTCCCTGTCTTAACTCTGCATCTGATTTTGAACATTTTTTGCAATTGGAAGTATTCATCTAGAACTAACGGTTGCGAAAATAAAGGTCTTGCAGGTTAAAACGGAACACCCTGTATAGTGTATAATATACATAAGAATATGCAATGATGTTCTCTCACTTTTTATTTCTGTTTTAGTGTGTGTGTAGTAATTAGCAAAATTACTCAATTTCAAATAGCTGTATCTTTTTCACAAACGCAATACACAAAACAATATATAGTACTTGAATAATATGCTTAATTGGCTAAGAATTTTTTTTTTTTTAATTCCACCTCCTTTTGGTTTACAGGGGTCTAAAAATGTCATTTTTCTGATTTTTGAGGAACTGCAAAGTGTAAAGGGTAAACAAACACACAATTACAGTTAGATTCCCTCATTAGGGTGATTCCAGTGATTAGTTTTTGCCATATTTGATTTTATGCTTTCGTCCCCTAAGTGAATTATCCCTCTTTCAAATAAGTAAACATTTTTCATTTAACCTTCAACTTGAACCTGTTGCCATTATTTTAATCATTAAGTTACAGCCATGTAACTCAGCATGTAAGACTATCAGTTTATGTACTTCAACATCAAAGTGTAACATTAACTGCTATAAATGTAATTAAAATAGATTTTGGCCAAAATGCAAAGGTCTTAAAGTTTCATTTTTGACTTACAAAACGACTTTTGATGATCTCTAAAAAATCAAAGGTCAAGATTAGAGAAAAAATAAAAGTGGTTTTAAACATCTTTCATATGTAGCTTTTAAGGATATGGAGTTTCAAAATATAAAATAAAAATGGTCAAGCGCCGTCGAATCTGTATAGATTGACCCTTGTTCGACTAGTTTCGTAGAGGAAATAGCAAATGGACAGAAAAATTTGTTTGCCAATCGCAGTACGTTTCTTTTTTATTTCTTTTTCTTTTGAAATTACGAAAGCAATTCGGATAATCAACAATTACCGATCTTAGGAATTCGAATTATTGGAATTGTACTGTATGAAAGAAGAAATGAAATCTTTTAAAATCTGAAATAGTATTCCTAAACATAACTTTGTAGAAAAAATAAAAATAATAACTTAAAGATGGCAAATAAAATGTGGAATTGGTTTGCAAAAACATGAAGACAAACATTTCTTTGAATTCAAATACGCCATCCCAAAAAGTCTGCACCCCATCCCCCCTCTCGCTTAGTTATATCAGTTCCCTTCCTCTTGGAAGATCGAGTGTTTTTAAGAGCATTGTTACTGCTTGTGCCGTCATTTTGAATTTTTCTACGGAGGGTGTGGGTGGGGACAAGCAATTCAAAATTTATCACAAAACATTAAAAACCACGCCCACTTATATGTAAAAGTGTTGATTTTTGAAAGTCGAGGAGGAGCAATTTACCCCTCCTGACCCCCTAAATGACGGGCCTAGTGTTACTGCCTCCCCCCCCCCCGTCAAGGTCAAGGATATCCCACCAAAGGAATCCAGGCAAAGTATTTATTATTTCTTAATCATGACATCTTTTTAATTTAATTTTTAGGTACGGCATCTGATGAATGTGTGAGCTGCATCAGAGCAGGCTTAAGCAATCCTAAGCCTCCGCTTACTGTTGGGTGGCTAGGTAAGCAGTGTATATTTTATTATTTTTTATGTTGTTGATATGATATTCTAACTTCTTTTTGAACGCTTTATATTTATTTTAAAATATTGGGAGGAGTGGGAACGAGTTGTATTTAACTTGCGTTAAAACAGTAAGTCAATACTTTTGTTACTAAATAGAATTTGCGTTTTTAGAAGCATGTAATAATAACTGAGGTGTTTACTTTCAAAACTGATTATATCCACTTTTAGAAGAAAAAAAATTTTTTTTTTTTGTGTTCAGAATCTCTAATATAAGCCCTACTGACCCTGAATTTCTTTCTTCTCGAAGTGGTTTATATCTACTGTTAAAAAATGCGTAAACGGTGTATGTCAAAATTGTAATTCGCACACTCAGCAAAAGGTAATTTTTTGTGCAAATAACCTATTACTTTTTTTTAAACTGTACATTTTCATTTAAGGATTTGCCATCGTACTTAAGAAAAAAATAATAATTTTGCTTCGATTTTAGTTAAAATATCGGTAGTGTTCCTATGAAAGTCGGTCGTTCCTTGTAAGGCCAATCAAAAAATTGACAGTTGGCCTTGCTAGGGTACATGGGACTTGCTAGGATCATTTACAAATCAAATATGAACACTTAGTTTTTAGATATAAATACGTACCGGGAAAGTTGAAAAAATGTTATATGTGTATTATATTTTTTTATAAGGGTTATTTAACTTTTTATCTAAGACTGAATCAATATTTCTTTTTAAACTATTTTATTAGTGATATATCTACATTTCTTTTATGGAAAGGTTATTTCTGTAAATATGGTTATAATAATAAGTCGATAATAGAATACATGATTAGATTTTTTACGCATAATTTCAGAATTCAAGAATGTCAGGATCAAAACCTAGAAAAAGAGGAAGTACCTGAGATGAAGATAGTTTAAAACGCGCCACGGAAACAGTACTAAATAGTCAACTTAATACTTTTGCTGCAGCGTTAAAATTCAATATTCCGAGAAGCCCTGTTAGTAACCACTTATTAAGTAGTAACTATTATTTTTTAAATTAAAAATAAAGCTTGTCATAGATAGTAATTGTTAGTTTGACCTGCTTAGGAACATTTTGGCCATACAAAGATCGGACCCACAAGAAGGCCATTATGAGTTTTTTTTTATTTTTATTTTTAATATTATTATTATTGATTTCATTCTAAAGTGCATCGGTAACTTACTTATAATTGATATAACACTCATTACTGTAACTTTTAAATAATTTCACGTCAAAATATCTGTTTTTTTTTTTTTTTTTTTTTTTTATAATCGGTGCGAGTTTTTTTCGTTGGAATCTCTACTTTCTGATGGTATTTAAAAAAAGGCATATTACTATGGAAAAGTTTCGCAGAAAAAAAAAAAAGATGATTCATAATTGTGTAAAATTTTAAGCTATTTATAAAAAAAATGCAGTTTAATTGCTCAAAAACTTTAAGTTTTCACGTTAAATGGATAGGTTAAAAAATTGAAAATCTATGAAACAAAGAGAGCAAAAAACATGCGAAAATCGTTGTAAAAATTCGACATACAAGCAGTATATTCAGTAAGTTACCGCCCTATAGCCAGGGCTAAGGCAGAAATACATGAAATACACCGCCAGCTCAGTCAATTCCAGCCGAGGACTGCAGTTTCGTGCTTATTAGCACTCATCAGCCCGGCATAGGATTATGCCTGCAATTTTCGAATTGAACCGAACCATTGTTTCGGTCACTCGTCTGGTCAGTGCTAATTCTATGTTAGCTACCAGTTTGTTTGGCACTCTTGGCTTCCTTAAGAGGTTTTTCCACCTCCAGCTCAGTCACTTTCCTATGCCGGGCTGATGAGTGCTAATAAGCACGAAACTGCAGTCCTCGGCTGGAATTGACTGAGCTGGCGGTCTATTTCCTGTACACAAGCAGTATGTTAATGCGCTTTTACTACAACTAAATCAGGAAAATCTAAATCTAAAACGAGATATAATGTTTTCATCGAAACCATTCCGTGTGTTTTGTTTTTGAATATGCTGTAATAAAAAATCTATTGTATTGTTATTTTGAACGGGTCGTATTTTTCTTTTGAAATGTTACCAAAATACCTACTGCAAAAAAAGTAAATAATTAAATAGAAATAGCAAATGAAAGTAAAACAGTGAGATAGGGAATTAAATGTATGAGCTTCTTAATTTCTTTTCAATCCCCTACCCCCCCTCCTTTTTTTTCTCTCTGTCTTGAAGTACGAAACGTGAGCTATGGCAGTCTTATAAGTATATTGACTTTGACAAGTTCGATGATTGTTCTTGTTATCTGCTTTATTGCAGATTATGCAAATAGATTCATCCATAGGGGAGATTGAGGATACTTGATACCAACTTTATAGTTTCCAATTTCTCTCTCTTCTGCAAATTATCAGATTTTTTTTTATTTTTTATTTTTTTTAACGTGAACAAAGGTAATTTTTTCCTCTAGCTGACAGTAGTTTTTTAGTTGAAATTAAGCAGATAGCTTTTGTAAAATAATTTTTTTTTCAATAATTTTATAAAGGAAATATGATCCCTTCATGAGGAATACTTGATCCCACTGAGAAAATACATAGACTTTTCGTTATATCAGCAATTTACTTTTGGATTTTAGTTTTCTGCAATGTTTCTAAAAATTAACACTATTTCTAATTTTCTTTATTAAATTTTAATAAAGTGAACACAAAATTAGATTGTTTTAAATTCCACTAAGACATTTGTAAAAAAAAAAAAAAAATACAGAACTTTAATAAAATTATGAGGCTTTTGATCAGCTACTTATTCTCCAATACACTTGAGAAAACAATATATTTTATAATTAAAAATAAAATTTTTTTTAAGTAACGTAATCAAGCTAAAATTACAACAAATGAAAAAAATATAAATAGAATGACAAGCACAAAAGTCAACATATTTGCGTCTTATCTTCAACAATAAAATTAAGAGTTTTATAAATTGAATTAATTTTTAAAAAGAGGGGAAAAAATGTCAGCATCATTACACTTATAAAAAAGAAAAGAAAGCCTAGCATATGTTTTCAAAAACTTAAAAGTCAAATGCAAACAATTCGTTTGTTATAGTTCTTAAAGTTCCGCTCAACCCAACTGGATATGTGCAACTTAACACATTCAAATTTACTACACTTCTATCAGTTTTTCAGGAAAAATAGATTAATCATATTACCTTTTCGCTTTAGAAAACTCATTTCAAAATCTGGAAATCCAACTTTGCATTCTATCTGCTAGTGGGTCTTCATAATGAGTAACTCACTTTTTTGTTGTAAATCTAACTATAGCGAAATCATTTTTTTTTCATTCAAACAAGGATTTGACATCTATTTCAACTTGTTCAAGCTCATTTGGCTGATCAGAATATGATTCATCAGTACAGTTAGTTTATGTTTAGATGTTTGAGGTGTTATGTGGGTTACAAGTGCGAACTGATATTTTAATTATTTAGCAGATTTACTCTGCAGTGATTGTTTAAATCTATCACTCATAGTATGATAAATTTTATTGGACCGTGGTGGCCTGATCGGTAAGGCATCGAACTACTGACCAGAGACTCCCGGGTTCGATCCTTGCCGGTAAAAGATTAACCGTCTTCATTAATGGTGACTGGCGGGACGTTAAATATTCTCGTGGTCACAAAGTCCTCCAAGTTAAACGATATCTCTGGGGGTGCTGCACCAGGGATTGCTCAGTTTCTGGTCCGGATGAAAAAAAAAAAAAAAAAAACAGAGCTGTCTTCAGGGTCCCCTCCAACAGATAAATGTTATTATGTTTACATGGTTTGAATGTTTGAAGTTAATGTCAACAAAGTAAACAACTGTTATATTGTTTATACACTGTTAAAATTTTTCCGGAAAATTTACGGTAATTGTTACTGGCATCCATGTTGGCAGTAACTATTACCGTAAAAATCAAATGTTACTGTAAAATTTTACGGTTTCCTCGGTAGGCCACAGCAACCAATTGGCGCTGGGATCGCTTATTTCTCCGGTATAAATTACCGTAAAAATCAACGATGCGTTAGTCCGCCATTTTACAGTAACAATTACCAGAAAATCTTCCTGAATTTTTAACAGTGTATTGTCATAGAGATACTTGTTCCCCGGGATCATATATCCCTCTAAACAAAGGGATCAAGTATCCCTACAATGCGATTTTTACAAACATACTTGTTTGATTATTAACAATCAGTGGCAGTTTGCTAAAAATATGTCTTAATCAATAAAAACTGTCTATACTTTAACATTACGCTTCGGTATATTTTTAAGTTGTATATAACGGATAATGTAAACTTCAAAATGCTTTCCTTAACACATTCAGACAATCATTTCTTGAGGGAAAAAATGGATGAAAAAGATTAAGTGTTGCCAGTTTTATGTACAAGTATAACTTTAACATAATTGTTAAGTTTCAACTCTCTACTTAATGATTTTGGTACATTTTTGTCTTTGGGATCACGTATCCCCAGGAATGAAGTATTCCCAGTCTCCCCTACAATATGATATTGCATAGAAATGCCATTCAGTTCTCAAAAGTAGATTTTGGCCAAAATGCAAAGGTCTTAAAGTCCCATTTTTGACTTACAAAAAGACTTTTGATGACCTATAAAAACCAAAGGTCAAAATTAGAGAAAAAACGAGCTGATGTGTGCATTACATGACTTCCTTTTACTCCAATTTAATGTCATTTCCCCATTACTGGCAATTTTAATGGGATTCAATAGTTTGCTCTCTATGTATCACCAACAGTGGCCAAAATAAAACAGATTTTAAAAAAATCGCCGAATTTGTCGACAAGTTGACGACAAAACTTGGCGACCAAAAGACTTGGCGATATATCGCCAAGTGTCCGCCAAATTATAACCCCACTTGAGTTTTGATCGAAATTAACAATAATTTCCCCCCAGAAAGGATCAAAATCCCCCTTTAGAAACATCCGAATGCAACCAAAAGGGGGGGGGGTGCACAGCTAGACCCCACTTGGAGTCTACGTGCCAAATTTCAACTTTCTAGGACTTACCGTTCTTGAGTTATACGACATACACTGCTCGACATTGAAAATGCAACTCCAAGAAGGAGTGGTCAGAAAGTGATGAAATTTAGAAAAAAGACAGAGACAGCAAGGAATAATAAATGATCTTGATTTTAAAATGATAGACAAAATACAGAGCGAGAACGGCGTTGGCTCAGTAGGATGTAGGACCACCGCGGACAGCGATACACGAAGAAACACGTCTAGCCCTAGAGTCAATAAGGGTGCAGAGGGTGTCCAGAGGGATGGCTCTACATTCCCTTTCAACCATTTGCCACAGTTCGTCTTCTGAACGAGTCACGGACAGAGTCTGCAACCGGCATCCAATCACATCCCACACATGTTCGATTGGTGACAAGTCAGGAGAGTATGGTGGCCAGGGAAGCATCTGTGTGCCTTGCAGAGCACGTTGGTAGTGCGAGCACTGTGTGGTCGAGCGTTATCCTGCTGAAGAATTGCATTAGGTAGCCCTTGAAGGTAAGAGATTGCCACCGGCCGCAGCACATCATCCAAGTATCTATGGGATGTCATAGTGCCCTGAATACGAACTAGAGGTGATATGGAATTGTATGCAATGGCGCCCCAAACCATTATGCCACGTTGTCGTGCGGTGGGACGTTCGACAGTTACTGCTTGATTAGATCTGTCTCCACGTCGACGCCACGCACGTATGCGGCGACTATCACTGGATAAACAGAAGCGGGATTCACCTGAGAACACGACATTTCGCCATTATGTCATCCACGTCGCTCTAGTCCTGCACCATACTAAACGTTGCTGTCTATGTTGTGGTGTCAATGGCAGTCTTCTTAGCGGACGCCGTGATTGCAGACCACGTGCGACCAAATGACACGAAATGGTTCTGGTTGACACGGGAACATTCAGGGTATCTTGCACCTTCTGCAGAATCGAGGAACAAGTGACTTGTGGGTCTGCTACAGCTTGTCGTTGGATGCGTCGATCCACGCGTTCTGACGTCACTCTGGCTGCCCCTGCACCCCTCAATCTTGCCACATTTCGTTGTTTCAACCATCTTCGGAACAGCCGATACACCGTGCTCGCATCCATGTGGGTATCAGCTGCGATTTGACGTACGGACCAACCTCCCCTTCTCAGTCCGAGCACCATACCCCTCGTAAAATTGTCTATCTGCTGAAAGGGCATTCGTTGACGTCGACCTGGCATTCTCTCGTATTACACGTATCCTCCAAGACAAAAACAAAATTTCTTCGATAATTCTCCAGTCAGAAATAACGACCCGAATACTGCCCATTCTGCAAGTTTCTTCCCTTATTATATCTTACTTCACGTGCGTCGGAGAGCTGCGCGCGCATTTCACATCATTTACATTACTCAGTGATGAACGTCTAATCTAAAATTTGCATAAATTTCTGAACGCCTTTTTATTGTTGCATTTTCAATGTCGAGCAGTGTACATACGCATACACGCACATACATACATTCGTACATCTAGACGTCACGAGAAAATTCGTTGTAATTAATTTGGGAATCGTCATTATGGATATTTCGCGTGTCTATACGTTCTTAGGCGCTTATCCACGTGTGGTCGAGTCGAAAAAAAAAAAAAAAACCTCAATATTCATTTGGGGGTGAATAAAATGGAAATTAAGGTCTATTTTTGAGGGAAAATTTTTTCGCGAATACAATACTTCCTTTTTTGTAAAAGAAAGTAATAAGAGTGGTTTTAAACATCTTTCATATGTAGCTTTTAAGGATATGAGTTTCAAAAAAATTAAAAATGGTCGAGCGCTGTGGAATCTGTATGGTTTGACCCTTTTCGACTAGTTTTGTAGAGGAAATAGCAAGTGGACAGAAAAATTTGTTTGCCAATCGCAGTACATTTCTTTCTTATTTCTTTTTCTTTTGAAATTATGAAAGCAATTCGGATAATCAACAATTCTCGATCTTAGGAATTTGTATTATTGGTGTTTTAATGTATGAAAGAAGAAATGAAATCTTTTTAAATATGAAATAGTATTCTTAAACATAACAATGTAGAAAAAAAAATTAAAGCTGGCAAATAAAATAAGGAATTGGCTTGCAAAAATATGTAGACAAACATTTCTTTGCATTCATCTACGCCATCCCAAAAAGTCTGTCCCCTCCCCCGTTCCCCTCTCGCTTAGTTATATCAGTTCCCTTCCTCTTGGAAGATTTTAAAAGCATTGTTACTGCTTGTTCCGTCATTTCGAATTTTTCTCCGGAGGGCAGGGGGAGGAGGGCGGCAAGCAAGTCAAATTTTATCAAACAACAGTAAGAACCACGCCCACTTATAAATAAAGCATTGATTTTTCAAAGCCGAGGGACGAGCAATTTACCCCTCCTGACCCCCTAAACGACGGACCTAGTTTTACCACCCCCCCCTTCCCCCGAGTTTAAATATATCCCACTAAAGGAATCGAGATAAAGTATTTATTATTTCCTAGTCATGATGTCTTTTTAATTTATTTTTTAGCAATTTCAACTAGATGCTCGAGCTGCATCAGAGCAGACAGACCTAAGCCTTCGTCTACTGCTGGGTGGCTGGGGAACGAAGGTAAGCAGTGTATTTTTTATTTATTTACTTTACTTTATTTTATTTTACTTTTTTTTGCGTTGTTGATATGATATTCTAATTTATTTTTGGACGCTTTCTGTTAATTTCAAAATCTTGGGAGGAGTGGGAACGAGTTTTATTCAATATGCGTTAAAAAACAGTAAGTCAATCATTTTTGTTACTAAACAGATTTTGCGTTTGTAAGAGCATGTACTAATAAGTGAGGAGGTTATTTTCAAAACGGATTGTATCCACTTTTAGAAGAAAAAAAATATTTTTTTTTTCGTGTTCAGAATCTCTAGTATAAGCCCTATCGACCCATGAATTTCTTTCTTCTCGAAGTAGTTTGCATCTACTGTTAAAAACTGCGTAAACATTGGTATTACCACCTAAACGGTGTATGTCAAAATTGTAATTTGCACACTCAGCAAAAGATAATTTTTTGTGTAAATAACCTATTATTATATTATTTTTTTAAGATGAAAATTATCATTTAAGATTCTGCTATCCTACTAAAGAAAGAAAATAATAATTTTGTTTCGATTATAATTAAACTATAAGTAGTGTTCCTATGAAAGTCGATCTTTCCTTGTAAGCCCAATCGAAAATTGCTTGGGTACATGGGT
The DNA here is from genome assembly GCF_026930045.1 of Uloborus diversus. Lineage (NCBI taxonomy): Eukaryota > Metazoa > Arthropoda > Arachnida > Araneae > Uloboridae > Uloborus > Uloborus diversus. The sequence continues at coordinate 120,844,679 of NC_072740.1, forward strand.
CTTGCTATGAACATTTATTTACAAATGAAATATGAACACTTAGTTTTTAGTTATGAATTAGTACCGGGGATGTTGATAAAATGTTTTACGTTTATAATATTATTTTTATAAGGGTTCAACTTTTTAACTCAGACTGAATCGATATTTATTTTTAAATTATTTTATTACAGATATTTCTTAAAATTGCTTTTATGAAAAAGTTATTTCTGTAAATATTTTTATAATAATAAGTCGATAAAATAGTATACATGATTAGTTTTTTTACGCATGATTTCAGAATTCAAGAATGTCAGGATCAAAACCAAGAAAAAGAGGAAGTACATGAGATGAAGATAGTTTAAAACGCGCCACGGAAACAGTACAAAATAGTAAACTTAATACAATTGCTGCAGCGTTAAAATTCAATATTCCAAGACGCACTGTTAGAAACAATTTATTAAGCAGTGATTATTATTTTTTAAATTGAAAAAAAAAAACTTCACATAGATGTTATTTGTTAATTTGGCCTTCGTAGGAACATTTTGGCCTTATAAATAACGGACCCATAAGAAGACCATTATATGTTAATGTTTTTTTTAAATAATTTCATTCTAAAACGCACTGTCTATTATCGATATAATATTCATTTCTGTAATTTTTAAATAATTTCCATGAATATATTATTAGTTATGTGAAGGTCTTCAAAAAATATTCGTTGGGTTTTATGAAGAAGATTATAATATGTTAAGCATTTAATGTTTCGTTTAAATGAAAGAGCTTTTTATGTAGTTTTAGTAAACGGGGATAATTTGATTATTACAACTGTAGTTTAAGTTGAAAAACTGATTTATAATATTTGCCTTGTGAGGAGCCCTGTTCCTTCCAAGGCCATTTGGAAGAGCTTAACAAAAGTTAAGTTTAATAAGTAGTGATTATATGTAGAATTAAAAACAGTAATTTACATGATGCACAATAAAACAAAGAGTTTATCAATAATTTGTTTCTTTCATTTATGCAGTAATTGACTGCATAAAAACTGTAAATTCGTTACAGTGATCTTCCATGGTCCACCCACCTTATTTTAATTTTCAATTTTTTAATTTGTGAATGTAACATGGAAACGTTTTTCTTTTCTTCTTTTCTTTTATTTTCTGCGAAAATTTTACATAGTATTATACTTCTTTTTTTATACCGTCAAAAAGTAGAAATTCCACCGAAAAGAACTCGCCACGAATTTTTGATTAAAAAAAATAGTCTATTTGAAACATAAAAAGGAACCTTTTCACTAAGTTTCGTGAAAAAAAAAATATATATTTTTTTTAATTGGAGATAAAAATAAAGAACCAAAAAGTCAGTTTTTTGAATTTTTCGCATAAATTTCTGGAAAATGTGGAAAAATACAAATGCAAAAATAATAAACCTTTTTATTTTTTTCGATAGGACTCTTTGTTTTGCCAGAAATCCTACGTTTTCACCCCTTAAACACACCACCCTTCCCCCTTCCCGACCTCAGATCACCAATAAATTATTTTTTCAATTAATTTTATTACATTTTCTTATTTTTCTAATGGGTTTCATCCTGTACTACATTTTTTCGGTCTCAAACATAATTGGCACTGGCCTACTCTGTTTAAACAGGTTTCTTAACATAAAGACAAAATCTCAAAATGGCTTCGAGAAAATTTGGCTTAGAATTGAAAAGCAAAAGTTCTTACTTTTGAAACATACCCTCTTCTCAAAAACGATTCACCACGTTCTCATTTTTGAAATACCGCTCTACTCAGAAATAAGCGTGAGAATAGGGTCTGTTTCAAAAATGAGAACCTACGAATTGGTTTCAAAATACTACTGATGTCTCAAAAATAAGCACATGTTGTACCATTTGCGAGTAGAGCGGCACTTCAAAAGTGAAAACATGGTGAATCGTTCTTGAGAAGAGGGTATATTTCAAAAGTAAAAATTCTTACTTTTCAATTCTAAGCCAAATTGTCTCGGAGCCGTTTTGAGTAAGTGATGTTCTCAAAAGTAAGCGATTCTGTCTCAGTTCTAAGAAACCTGTTTTAACAGTGTAGAAGTATATTCTACATCGTGACATGTAAACGTTAATTCTTTACAAAAAAAAAAAAAAAACAATCCTTTGCAATTTTTTACCAGGGTTAAAAGAGCACGAGTCCCATCCTTTGCATGAGCCAAAAAAAAAAAAAAAAAATAATAATAATAATAAAATAAAATGATTTTCATCTCTCTTATAAAATTACCATAATGTGACTTACGTCCTTCTAGCTCTGAGATACAGATTTTACAAACATATTGTTATAAAAAAGGTATTTCAACCAAAACGTTGTATGTCTTATTTCTGTTTTCTCCTCCCTCCCTCTTGTCCCAAACTGCGGCAACATCACCTTTTGTGGACGAACTTCTATTGGAAGAGATTAATTTTTATGTGAATCCGAAAGGCTTATTTTGATATACGGGATCTATGGGAATGATTGAACATGAAATTTATTGTTTTAAAGAGTTAGTTGACATAAAACAGTTATATTAACAGTGATGAGCGTTTTGAATCAAAGTTTCTCCGAAGTAATCATGAAAATCATTCATTATTTCTGTTTCGGTGGGTTTTTTTTTATCTAGAGTCACGCCTTTAACTGGTAATTATGGAGAAATGTAGGAAGACATTCGATTTTTTATTACAAGCAATTGGTATCGTTGTGAAATATAGATTAATGTCGTAAAAACATTGAAAAGCATACTGCAGTAACCTTTCATTATATCGTGCTTTTCAGGAGACAACAGAAAAGCGCGATATATCCCGAAACTCGATATAACCAAGGCTATGAAAAGTAATTATTCGTATAACCATAACATACAAATGAGTGAAGTGGATACCTACAAAGATGTTCGTTTATTATCATATTAGGGCGACTTTAGACTTCATAAATGCAAACTACAGAAAAACTTAGGTAAATGTTCTCTTACGATAGAAAAATGTACTAAAATATATCTATTATCATTTGATCTTTTGATGAAATAAAGAGTCCAAAGATGCAGCTTATGACATCGAGTTGAGAAAAATAGAAAACATCAGTTTTGAACACTCTCAGACTGGACAGAAGGAATTCAAAATTCCGATACATTATTCATTTGTGTATTTATTTACTTACTAGCCGCCTGCGGCCACCAGCTGGTCGGTCTTTTTACGCCAAGGTTGCCGCCTTCGGCGGCTGCTTAAGTAAATTTCGTGGCGGTATCAATCAATCTATATCTATACTATTATTAATTTGAATAGAATAATTTCTAGACCTTACCGTTTTCCCGGTAAGCGCACCACACACACACACAAACATCTTATTTCATCATAGCCGCCTGCGACGACCAGCTGGTTCGCCTTCTTACGCCATTCGCCATTCTATGCAGGCAGCCACCTACGGCGGCTGTTTGGCTAACTTGTCATTTACCTTTTTATTTCAAGTTTGCCGCCTTCGGCGGCTGTTTAAATAAATTTGAAAGCAGTATTAATCAATCGATCTCTATCTTTTTTTGTGCCATTCACATTTTTAAGCCAAGATTGCCGCCTTCGGCGGCTAGCTACCCTTTATTCTATCTCTTAATTTTCTTATCCATATCTATTTATTTTAACCTCCCCCCCCATTTCCTAATAAAAACAAAGATCACTCAAAAAATCGCTTTTTTTTATTCAAGTAGAGCAAAAAAAAAAAAGTTATCCCCAAAATTCCCCGTTGTGTGCAAAAAGTAGCGTATGACAAAGAAAAAAGTCTCGCTGTTTTTCTTGAAATAAATGCGCACAACTATGAAATGTAGTCTAATATAGATACAGCAAAACGTCCAGTTTGGGGGGGGGGGAATGGAAAAAGAAATAAATGCAATCCCTAAATAAAACAAAAAAAAAGGAAAGAAAAAAAAGCAAGCACTACCGGAAAAACACGTGGTCATCACTTCATAAAATGTAGGAGTAAACTATATAGGTAAAAAAAAAAGATTAACATTTGTTTGCGATTAAGATTCCATCCTAAATATCGAATCGAAATCCAAATAGTGACGTCAGAGACATAAAAGATTGAAGAACGCTTTTTTTTGACCGATGCGTGGAAAGACGTGATGTGTTCAGCATTAAAAAAATTGTAAAAAAAACTATTGCGTATTTTTAAGAACTTTTTTCTTCTGAAGAGGGCGAAATGTTCTTACTATTACCAACTTAAATTTTAGAAATGAGGCTTTGATAATTCTCGCAGGATGATGTTAGAAAAAAATAAAACCCAAGAAAGAATGCAAATTAAAGGTTTTTTCAAAAATTCATGAAAAATACAAAAACTGCTCTATCTTTAAAATGTTTTTGTTCATCATATTTAAAATTAAATTTCCGACACTATAGTACAAAAAATATTCGTCTGGAGCGATTGGTTCGGGGTCTGTGAGGTTAAAAGTACTAAAAACTGCTAAAAATCACATAAAACATTAAATAACTTTTTTTCTAATTAAAATATCAAAAATCGAAGCCCGAGGTGCAAAATTTCAGCAAAAACTACACCTGTACACCAAATTTCATCTTTCTAGGCCTTACCGTTTTCCCGGGATGCGCGCCACACACACACACACAAACATCTTATTTTATTATATGTATAGATTTATAGCAAAAACGTAACTTGTTTATTTTTTGCTGATAGTGGTGAAAAAATCTTTAAAATGATATTTTTCTTCTGGAGTTTAAGAAATACGTATTGATACAGTTATGGCGTGCCTTTTCCACGCAAAAAAAAAACTTTGAAAGATAATACGTATGAGTCCGTGGTTTACCATGTTAAAATTAACATTTTTCTCGCCTGATTTCAATCAAATACAATTGAAGGGTTTGCAGCAACAAAGAGCTAACTCCATTCTTTTTATTGTTCGGAAATCTCCTGGAGTTAACTCCATGTTGCCTCAAGCTAGTAAAGCAGCTAACTCATTCTAGCGAATAACTAGAGAACTATCAACCGGAGATTACTCTTTGTTGAACCAAACGACCAAAAAATGGAGTTAACTCTTTGTTGCTGCAAACCCTTCAATTGTGGTTTAGAATCCTGCCCCTAATGAGTTAAGATTGTGGAAATTAAAATAATTATTCAGTGAGGAAAATTAGTCATTCTAGAACCCATTTGATTTTTAAATTATTACATTTTTTTCTTTCACAGCAATGTATGGAACTATCTCCGAGGATACCAATGAAACCATGAAACCACAGGAAACCATAACTTCAAAAGACACTGTTGCCCCACGCAATGAACAGCGCATTTCAATCGTTGAAGAGACAGGTAAGTGATACATATTCATCGAAGGATACGCAATGCAATACAGTAAACTCCCGATTATCCGCCGCGAACGGCTTATCCGCAGAGCGGATTACCCGCCACCTTTCATTCTTTCAAAAAACAAATTATTTCGATGAATATTAACTGAATGTAGATAAAATAACACATTTCAACTCAACAACTGCAACATTTATTTTTAGACATTTCCTCCTCCTTTCCAATAACACAAAACCATGTAAGGTCACCGAAACCTGATTTTTAAATCGACACTACATACTGATTTTTAGAGCTATGCTACTTACGCTCGTAAGCGAGTTTCCGCACCAGTCTTTAATAATAATAAAAAAAAATATTTCTCCTCCCCTTTGCATGTTTGAAGTAACCTAGCTTGATCTGTTGCAGTAAATCTACTTGCACAATTTGCTCGCGTATGCGTGTAATTCGTTTGTAGTAATGAGTGATCCTTTTCTAGCATCTGCATACACTGTTTTCATCTTGGCTATAGTTTAAATGTATGCGAGAGTTATTGATCTCTTTAAGCACTATTTGCATACAGGAGCATCGGTTTACCTGATTTGCGGATTACCCGCGATTATCGTGCCGCCCTATTTCGCGGATAATCGGAAGTTTATTGTACAGTGATCCTTGGCATGAATATTCGGTGAATAATATCAGTTTATGAAACTGTAGCAATAGAAGGTATGAGATTTTTTAGTTATTATATTTCTTTCACTTACAGGCAGGCCCGGACTGGCTCCTGTTCGGGTTTCTGGCTAGGTGCTTGAAAGGGGCCCCCATAAGGGGGTCCGTTCAGAAATGCCATTTTGGGACTTAATATATATTTTTATGCATTTAGATATATTTTTATGTATAATAAATATATTTTGGGGATTTACTTGACCTACTCTTCATTAAAATGAATTTTCATACTATATTTACAATATCTAAATTGTAATGAAACCTGTAAAAAATGATAATAATCTACAAAGTACAATGAGTAACGAACAGGTCTGAAAGTCAGCCAAAAGCACTTACTGTAGATGCATCTACTTTTTAAATCAGAACAAAACATAAGTGTTTGAATACAGTTATATTCAACAATTAAACAGAGAAACTGCTTCGCAGGATCAATGAGTAGTAAAAATCAGAGTTATATTTGCTCAACGTTAATTTTTTATACATAAATATATATTACTATCGTTAAAATATTATCAAGAATAGAAAATTGATTTACATTACAATTTAAAATTATACATATATATATACATTAGCTTGACCCTATATAGAAAATAATGAAATGAGAATTATGTGCTAAGAAACGTCATTATGCTCTATTTTGGGACTTTTAAAGTCCTTAAACTTAAGCTACATTCTGATATGTAAAAAATATGTTCTGAGGTTTTGTTTGACGTAACCTTCATCAAAACGAAATTTCATACAATATTTACAGTATAAAAATTAGATAGAACCTGTAAAAATTGATAATAAACTACATGGTACAAGGTACAATGAATAACGAAGGACTGCAAGTCAGCCTTGAAAAGGACTGCATGTTAGCCAAAAGAACTTACTGCAGAAACATCTATTTTTTGAACGAGTACAAAACGTAAGGGTTTAAACATAATTTAAACAATGAAAGTATTATAAAACAATGAAACAGAATATTTTCTCAACTTCATTTTTATACATAAATATATATTATTATCGTTAAAATATTATATCAAAAATCGAAGCCCGAGGTGCACAACTTCAGCAAAAACTACACCTGTATACCAAATTTCATCTTTCTAGGCCTTACCGTTTTCCCGGGATACGCGCCACACACACACACACACACACACACACACAAACATCTTATTTTATTATATGTATAGATTCTTTTATTTGCTTATTAATTTGTTTAAAATATTTTTTTTACAATCGAATAGAAATTATTTCATTCGAAAAACGTTTCATTCTTCCCTTTGCCCCATCCACATAAAAAAAGTGAATATTTTCCACTTTTTTTTCTCTTTTTTTGAAGGAACAATTTTAATGCCAAAAATAAACGAGCTGCTGTGTGCATCACACGACTTCCTTTTACTCCAATTTGATGTCATTTCCCCATTATTGGCAATTTTAATGTGATTCAATTGTTTACTTTCTAAATATCACCAACAATGGAAAAAGTGAAACCAAATTTAAAAAAAAAAAAAAAAACTGACAAATTTGTCGCCAAGTTGGCGACAAAACTTGGCGACCAATAGACTCGCGTCCAAAAGACTATCAGACCAAAAAGCTATCGCCAAGTGTCCGACAAATTATAACACCACTGGAGTTTACATCGAAATAAACAATGATTTCCTCCCTAAAGGGGGCAAAAGACCCCCTTAAGAACATCCGAATGCAACCAAAAGAGAAGGTGCGCAACTAGACCCTACTAGGAGTCCACGTACAAAATTTTAACTTTCTAGGACATACCGTTTTTGAGTTATGCGAGATACATACGCACATATGCACATACATGCGTACATACGGACGTCACGAGAAAATTCGTTGTAATTTACTCGGGGGTTGTCAAAATGGATATTTCAGGTGTCTGTACGTTCATAGGCATATATCCACGTGTGGTCGGGTGAAAAAATAAACTCAACATTCATTCGGGGGTGAGCAAAATGGAAATTAAGGCCGATTTTTGAGTGAAAATTTTTCACGAATACAATACTTCCTTTTTACTTCCTTTTCCAAAAAAGGAAGAATTGTATTCGCGAAAAAATTTTCACCCAAAAATCGGCCTTAATTTCCATTTTGCTCGCCCCCGAATGAATATAGATTTTTTTTTTCAACCGTACCACACGTGGATACATGCCTAAGAACGTATAGACACCTCAAGAATCCATTTTGACGATCCACGAGTTAATTACAGCGAGTTTTCTCGTGACGTCCGTGCGTATGTGTGTATGTATCTCGCATAACTCAAGAACGGTATGTCCTAGAAAGTTGAAATTTAGCACATAGACTTCAAGTGGGGTCTAGTTGTGCACCTTCTCTTTTGGTTGCATTCGGATGTTCCAAAGGGGATCTTTTACACCTTTTTGGGGTAAAATCATTGTTTATTTCAATGTAAACTCAAGCGGTGGTATAATTTGGCAAACACTTGTCAATATATCGCCAAGTTTTTGGTCGCCAAATTTTGTCGCCAACTTGGCGAAGAATTTGATGTTTTTTTTTTCTTTTTTTTAAAATCTGGTTTCAGTTTGGCCATATTTTAGAGAGTTAACAATTGAATCACATTAAAACTGCCAATATTGGGAAAATTTATCTGTATAAAACGTTTTCTTTGCTTCGGTTCGCAACAGACTTGGAATGAAAGTATTTAAAGTGTTTTTTTGCTCACTCCGAGGCACTATTATCTTTAAATTGGAGTAAAAGGAAGTCATGTGATGCACACATCAGCTCGTTTGTAAAAGGAAGGAAAAATAATAATTCTAATGATTCAATGCAAATGTAATAAAAAATACAATGTTCTTTCTTTATCGACTGCAATTTTCAAAACAAGTTTGCAATTTGTTCATTTTTAAGAAGCTCAGTCATTTGAATTATTTCACTTTGCCCCACATTTCCCTACATCAGCGGATGCAATGAAAAATAAGATTCATGAAATATACGTGCTGACCTCAAGCGTAACATTTTGACGCCATACAATCGATTTGTTAAGCGCCATTAGTTTGTTTGCCAGCGTAATTTTCATATTTCGCCAATTATTTGTATTGAATAGAGCTTGACTTGAAAAGCAAAGTGTATGAATTAGCGATTACTGCCAATTTAGTAACTCCTTTGTTTTATCTGGCTGCTGAGAATGTCCCGTGGATGAGTGTTTAAGATTTCAAAGAGGTTATTGTTCCACTACTGTAAAAGCAGTTATTTTCGCAAAAATGAAGGTATCGCTGATTTCGCGAGTTGAAAATTTCGTGAATTTTATATGAACGGACCGAAAGTTCAAAAACATAAATATTTCGCGAGGCTTAAATTTTCGTGATTACGACTGGCATCGCGAAAAAGTCTCGCGAAAATAAGTGCTTTTACTGTGTTTACCAAATAAAAAAGCTACTGTAAATGTTATAGAAGAGGACGACATTGAACTGCCGTGCCCGGCTTACAATAAATACGAGCATTGCAGTGTTATATATAAGAGTATGACAACGGACATTTTTGGAAAAAAAGAAAAAATTTATAATTCTTAGTAATATTCCACGTTTAGATGAGCTCATTTGTCGATCTGAACCTTTTCTCGTTCAATCCTCTTACGGTGTGCGTGTATTAGGGTGTTCCAAAAAAAAAAAAAAAATCGAAAGTTGATTTTTCAATTCGCACACCCTCTTATATTTTTTCTTTTACGTCAGAACAATTGTTAAAAAAAGATTCATATAATTTGAACAACGGCAACCAGTGCCGACGAGGCAACCAGTGCCTTCTGAAAGTGTGAACCAGTACTTGTAATGCTAGGGCAAATAATTAAAAAAAAACTTTTTTATAGAAACTCGAAATTTCTGTTGATAAAACGTTACCCCTATACCCTACATGTACCAAAAAAACATTTATTCAAATTAAAAACATTTAGGTATCCTACACTTGATTTACACTTTCAGACGCAAGTCGACACGTGTTGCCATTGTTCAAATTATATGAATTTTATTTTCACAATTGTTTTGACATAAGAGGATAAATATCCGAGGGTATGCGACTTGAAAAACCGACTTTCATTTTTTGTGGGATACCCTAGTGTGTATGCTTTTTATTTACTTATTTTTTGAAAAGTAGCGAAATAGCGACTAAATTTCAAAAGTAGTTTGTAGTTGCTTCATTTCAGAAAAAGTAGTTGTAGTTAACTACATTTGTAACAAAGTAGTTGTAGTTCGCTACAAAAAAAAAAAAAAAAAAAAATAGTTTTTCCAACCACTGGTTCAAATACTAACTAACTTGATAACAAGTAAGAATTGACATTGTTGCACTTATAACATGTGGGCAACAATTTTCGACTGCATTTGTCATCTCGCCGCGAGTTATTAAAGTAGCCTCTCTCTTTTATGGGCTCTCTTTTAATCGCGTTTTTCACTTATGCAAGCCCCCCCCCCCCCTCTTACGGATTCGGTCAGCATAGGAGAAAATAATGATACCACTTATTCATTTACATGCTTCAATTAAAAACATCCTTCACTTGTTCACGTCGCAAAAATCTTCTCAGTTCATTTCTCAAGTCAAGTGATGTTAATCAGGGCTACGGAAATGGAGTCGGAGTGATTTTGAGGTAATGCAGTCGGAGTAGGTAGTCGATGGTTTAAAGTTATAAGAGTCGGATTCGGTCATTTTCCCATAATGGTTGAGCACCATTGTTGCTGTCACTCATCTGGTGTGCTAATTTCACATTAGCTACCAGTTTGTTTGGCTCTCTTGGCTCCCTTATGAGGTTCTGGTGGTGTATTTAAGTATGAGTTTATAATGTCTAAGATTTTTCATTGATTTCACACGGAATGACGCGCATGTTTTTAAACTACATTTTTTTATTTTATCAGGCGTGTCTCAAAAATGAAATGAAAGTTTTTTAGTTAATAAAAGTGTGCTCTCTCTTTAAATAGCATGAATAAAAATCAAATTACCCTTTTGAGATATTGCTCTTTGAAACTGGGACAAAATTGACAAAAAAAAGAAAATGACTATATTTAACACATGGAAAATTCAGCAATTATTTGATCTATCAAGATGCCACTTGCATACCTTTCAGACATAACAACAGTCTACAAATGAGGAAAAAATTAGCTTCAGAAAACTATTCTCTTAGCCGATACAAGCCTGTTATGTATGGTTGGAATTTATAAAAATGCGATTTTAAGCTTACTTTGGCAGCAAATCGTGAAAAATCTACCATGCATAGAGCTTTTGCTATACTACTAGGCTGTTCTACCCCAAATGTTGATCAGTAACACCAGATATCATTATTGTAACCATTTTAGGTCGCGAGCAATGAACGCACAAACTTGGTGATTTTATCATTTCAGTCGCGACGCGAAAAAAAAGAGGCCTTTACAAAAATGGATATTGGGGGGGGTTGGCAGAACCATACGACTTATGGAGCTGTAATTTGGCATAACTTCTTGTTAGTCCTACATGTACGTTCAATAAGAATTTCATGAAATTTGAAGATGGTTGAGTGGGGACCCCTAGGTCACTTGACATGGGAATAACCCCGAAGCAATTGCCTGTTTATTTGATAGTTGAAATTTTAACCCTAACTCCAGTGGATTAACCCTAAGCACCAGTAGATAGCGTTCATTGCTGACCACTTTTAATTCTCTAAATTCTCCTAAAATTACAATCTTACCAGAAAAACAGTTTAGTTACCCGGTCCAGTTCAGCCTTTTCAAAATAAAGCATTTCCCTGCATGTCATAGATTACCAAAATAAATTTTCAAATTAGTATGCTATGGAGCGAGTTTCATTATTGATGACGTCACAGCGTTACTCGATCAGTGAATTCGCTATCATGTCTATGAGGATTAGAAAATATTTCTCAACCGTCTATAATGACTGAACACTTGGGAATGTGAATGTACGCTCAATTACAGCAGCCAACAGAAGGGGTTGGTACGGTACATTGCCCTGGGAAGGAAAAAGGCGATTTCTGAAAGTTTCTCGTTTTTCATTAGTTTGCATGTTTATCATTTACTTTACTTCACTTTTACTGTAAATACATGCTTGTTTGGTTTCCGCTGAAAATCGGTCTTTTTTTTTTTTTTTTTTTTTACCAGTAGCCGAACTTCAAGCATAAAAATTTTAACGATGTTTGTGAGAAATCAAAAGCACGTTTCTTCTCACACCTCTGAGCCTCATTTCTTGTTTGTCCTGTCATTGACCTACCCTTGTCACTACATGCAATGCCATGTTGAGTGTTAACGTTAACGAACAAAAACATGTTGAAACTTGGAGTTTTTCCGTTTTTATTTCTTATTTGCTGTTAAAAATGACAAAAAACAACGTAATTGCTACTTTCGATTAAAACAAACAATATCCAAGAATTCGAAGAAAGTCGCTGAACCGCGAAATTAGTTTTAGAGGAGCATTTAAATATCCTAGCTTCGACAAGTTGTTTTGAAATGGAAAATTTGTGTTTTATGTGAATGCATTTCAGAAACAAAAAGGTTTAGGAACACTGATCTTTTCTTGTGACCGCGAAGCTCTGAAGATGCATTAGTGATTGTGTTTGGTGACGCGATTTGGGTCAGCAATAAGTTTGTTTTTGTATAGTTTATTAACCATTATTTCAGAATAAAAAACCTGATATACGTACTAACGTAACAAAATAATTTGTGGACAGTTTTTAATACTTGTTGCAATATACAGCATAGTAAACAGATTTGATTAAAAAAACTGAAAAGTTTTTTAAAGAATCAAACAAGATTTAATTAAAAAAAGCTGTAAAATAAAGGAATAGTGCGGTCACTTGCGCAACCAGAATTATCTTTCTAAGGATAGGGGGAGGGGGGATACAGCCGTCCAGGCAAGTGTATTAAAGTCATACTGGGATCGGCAATATGGTGTAAAACTGAAGTTTGTGAGGGGTTGAACTCCTCTTCCCCTAATGTAAGGCTGTAGAAGGGCGATTCTCGAAAAAATGACCCGTGCGTAACGCTAAGTTTTTTTCCTTTTTTACAGCTAACCAAAGCCTTTAAAAAATAAAACTGTTGGGGAATAATACATGATTCAATATACTATCAAAGCATAACAGTTAATCCCATACTTAATTATTAGTTACTTGAATAAAATAAAAAACTTAGCGTTACGCATGCGACATTTATTCGAGAATCGCACAAAAGAAAAAAAATCTCTCTTTTTTTTAATGAAAGTCTGGGCATGGGCCTGCAACAAACAAAAACTAGTGTCCAACTACTATCAACTAGCAACCGGACGCCTAGCAATAACTAGTAACCAACTATTAACTAGTACCCAGACAACTTACAATAAATAGTAGCCAGATAATTAAATGTACTTGGCTTTTTTTTGCGTGCACACTTCGTGAAGCTAATACGTTTCGTTACTACACGTCGTTACTACACGTCGTGAAGCTAATTTGTTTTATTTAGTAAACTTCGTTTACTAAATAAGATGTTTTTTTTGACAATAATTACTACATGAGAGTTTGGATACTTGATCCCTCAAGAAACTTTTCCCCCTCGCGAATCTCGAAATTATTAGCATACATTTCAATAGTGTTAACATTACCGAACTGACATGGTAGATTTATATTTCCAACTGCCAGAAACACATTTCGCTTATGCTTTTAAGGTTTCCGTTTTTGCAGATCAGATTATTTTTTTGGACAGTGAATTAAAAAAAGTCGCAAGCTTCTTCGAAGAAGTCAGTTATGGATTTACTATTTTTTTCAAACGGAGGCAAACCTTAAAACTGCTGTCACCTACCTATTTTCCTTCAAGTTTTTATATTGAGTTTCAACGAAATGAAACGCAGAAATAGGGTAAATTTGCCGCTCGCAGAAATTGCCACCAGGACCTTGGCTTGCTTTCTTCTAGATCTGTCTAGAGCAGAGCCCGATTATTCTGATATTGGGCATGGGGCAGTTCTAATTCAGGGCCCTCTAGGGCCCGACTCAGATTTTTGAAGACACTGGGCATGAAATTCATTTTGTGCACCCCGCCCCCCCCCTATTCTGTGTAATGAAACTCTAAAATATTTCGATGCTTGCGTATTAACACAACCATGTTAAATTTGGCAGTACCTAATATTACAATATAGTATTATACATTTAAAAAGTAGAAGAGATATAGTATAGGGGAGAGTGTACCTTGGGACGTTTGTACCTTTGGACATTGCTAATTTTTTAAGAATCTATAAAACTCAATAAAAAATTCCAGTTCGATATCTTAAAAATTCCGAAAGTTATCACCGATATAATGAGCCGAATTTGAATAGATCTTGGATAGGCGATGACTCGTTAGGGGTCGTTCGCAAGTTTGCGACATTTGCTTGCAATCGTTCGGTGTGATTCATGAAAAAACAGATTACTTGCGAACGATCCCTCTCTATTCGTAGTCAGCCCAAGAGCTATTCAAATTCAGCATATTAGAACACTGTTAACTTCTTGAATTTTTAAGATATTGAACTGAAATTTTATCATGGATTGGAAAATCTAGTTGGGGTTTAGATTATGAAAGTTATAAATTGCTATCCTTCACGCATGCGTAGAGAAAAATTAATTGCTTTAAACGTTCATATTTCATCAAATTTTCAACACTTAAATTTCAAATTTTAGTTTTATACTTCTGTTGTATGCTGTCAAGTTTTCTGAAAGTTTGGTAAGCTTTGATGGAAAACTTTGCGTGTTTTGAGCCAAAAAGCTTCAAATAAAATTCGTAGTTCTGAAAGAAATGCTTATATCTTCATATAAAAGTGATATTTTCAAAAAGGTACGTAAAATAGTTCTTGTTTTCCAAAATTTGTTGCTGGTCCCCTAAATGCATGGATGATATAATTTTCAGTGGAAAAAGATAGAATATATGTGACAAAAGTTACAAAGCAACTGTTTTTTTCCCCGAGAAATCCTTCAAAATGTGAATTTTTGAAAGTGTCCAAATACTTTTGGTCATATAGTGTATTTGGCGAAACTTTAAGGGCCTGGCGTTGGATCAAAATATATTTTAATTTCTAAGAAAAATTTTGCATGAACATGTAATGCCAATACACAACTTTCCCACCACGTGCAATTTCAATCAATCAATCAATCAAAAAAAAAGTTAAAATCGAACCACCCTAATTGGCGTACCATATTAAGCCGAATGGCACACTTACGAGGTACCGCTAGTGCTACAACGTTTCATCCTTCAAGGAGACATATGCAACCCACAGTTTTAACAGTGCATGTATTTCCGTAGAAAAAAGCTCCAGCTATATGGTCACATTAGTTCACTGTCGTCAAAAATGAACGCGATGACGAGAAAGCGATTTAATCTTTTTATTATCTCCAAAGATACGTCGAAGACTCAGAGAGATTTCAGAGATGGTAGGCATCAATATTGCAACTGTCAGCTGTAGCATGCAACAAAATGGAGAAACAGGGCTGACATATTCAGGGGTCCCCCACAAACCCACCAGAACGAGAGCCCCAAAAAATGAGATCAAAAACCCTCTCAAATTTTTATCTTCACTAAAAATTTCTATGTTCAAGTCTGCGCCACGGACAGCCAGTCCTTCGTAGTCTCCTGATATCTCCAAAGCGCAGAGGGAAATACGGCTAAACATTGGAAGCACCACCAGGAGGAAACAACTTTCTAATTACATAAAGTAAAAAATGACCCTGGAAAGACGTACCTTGGCACGTCTTGGTGGTCACGAAAGCTTGGCACCACGTAAATGGTGCCAAGCTTTCGACATAGGTGTAGATTGAATTTTTAAAAAATGTTAAAACCTGCATTATTTTTGGTTACATAAAGGGTTGCCCTGATAAAAAGTGGACAAGTTGAATGAAAATAATACAGTAGAACCTCTCAATAAGGGACACTAAGGGGACCAGATATTTTGTCCCTTAAATAGAGGTGTCCCTTATTCGAAGGGGGGTGAATTGATGCATGCTGTGTACTAAGTAGTAAAATATCACAATAAACATTAAATATTAACACTTAAGATTCAATACTGAAAATGTTTCTTAAAAAACACAATTATTCAAATTTCTAAGTTTATATTATTTTATTAATTAAAATTTAATCAAAAAATTTGTTACGACAAAGTTTTGTAGCATACAGAAATACTTTTGAAGTAATTCATTATATGTACTTGCCTTATGTTACATAATTTACAATGTAGTACTGCGGAAATTATAATTAATGTTCAAAGTTTAAGTTATATATACCAAGCTAATTAGTTGCTGTGCACCCTCCGTCGTCCCTGAACCTACTTGAATAAACTGCTGAGAGGGCAAATCATGCCTGTTAATTTCAGCAATTTTTTTTACAATACATTACTTTAAAGTAAGACAAAACAACGTTAGAAGAAGCACAAATTTGTAAATTACAGCAATTAATTGCTGTAATTTACAAATTTGTGCTTCTTCTAACGTTGTTTTGTCTTACTTTACTGTTCAGCACAAAGGTATTTATTTATCTTAATACATTACTTGTTTCCTTCAAATATGTTTATGTCACACTTACCTCAATTAATTTCTACAGGAAACGTGAATCTTGAATTTCAGTAAATTCACTAGTTCTAAAGTTCTTATATAATATTTTTTGCTTTGTGACTGTCCCTTAAACAGAGTGTCCCTTAATTAGAGGTAAATACATGGAAGTCCCCATTCAAAGGGACTGGGACCAGAAAAAATGTCCCTTAAATAGAGGTGTCCCTTAATGGAGGTTCTACTGTACTTTTAATGCAAATCAGAAGAGAGAAATCGCCATGGGCGTTGAAACAGAGGTCCCAGCGTTGCGGCAGCAGGTCGATGCCTTTACTATAGAAAGATCGAGGCTGATTCCTGGAGAATTCCTGCACGGCTTCCTTCACTTCATCGCCCGAATGGAAACGTTTCCCCTGTAATGCTCTCTTAAGAGGCCCGAAGATGTAGAAGTCACAGGGTGACAAGTCCGAACTATATGGGGGGGGGGGGGAGTGTTTTAAAACTTCCAAAAAGAATTTGTTTAGCGCTGTGTTTGTGAGCATTTGTTTAGGAGCAGATGTTTGTGGATGATAGTGTGAACCGTTCCTTTACTCAGGTTGAGTTCTTCACTGATTTCAATGGTCTAAATTCTTTGATTAGCTCGGATCATTTCATTAACGAAGGTAGTAGAGATATTGGTGATCGCGATGTTTGCTTGGCCAGGCCTCGGATGATCCGATGTCGTTTGCCACCCTTCATGAAAACTTTAACACCACTTGTTCACAGCCGTACGACCTAAACAGTAGTCGCCATACCCTGCTACGATTCACCGACAGATGTTCGCATTACGCTCATCTTCCGCAACCAGAAACCGTACTACCGCGCGTTGTTCCGATCTGGACGCACCCATGGATAGCACGACTTTACTTTTGTACAATTTCCTCTACTGCAAAGAGGTATCACAGCTGAACGGCATCTGAGATACATACCTTACACCACCCTTTATATACGTGTGCAGTGGTACTGTAATCGAATCATTCATTCTGACGTTATTGCACGTGTCCACTTTTCATTTGGGCAACCCTTATACATATTACCACTTTAGTAAATATATCTATCTCTAAAAACATTACCTTAACAACCTATCTTACATTAATTCTTATTTTCATTTATTTTTTGTTTATTTATTTATTTATTTATTATTATTATTATTTTATTTTATTTTATTTTTTGTATTTCATTGGATAAAGGGCTTTTGGAAGACGAAGACATGGAATTCATCAGAAGCCGGACAATCGAAAGGACCAGTAATTTTTTGTCTGCAATAATCTGCTTCGCAGTTTTTGCACCTTTGGCTGCATTTTTCATAGTCATTTACTTTTCCATCTTTTGTGGCTTCTTCTTTCAGAAGCTCCGACGATATTTCAAAGGAGCTTCTAAAAGAAGAACCAGAGTATTTATTAAAAGGGAGGCGCGCCGTTTTCCCCATATCTTAAATCCCCTCCCCGAAGTTAACACCAAAGAAACCGGAGGTGGCGGCACTTATTCAAATTCACAAAGTGTGCCCAAAGTGGTAAAACTAAAACACCACAGATGCCCAAAACCGAGGCAGAAAAAATGGCCTCCGAAGTTAGGGTCTCGAAGATGGAACCGGATTCCAGTTCCAGACCCCATTAAATGCGAATCTTATTGTTAAGATTCGCATTTGGCTCCCTATAATTTGGCCCCCTTTTTCAAAATTCCACATTTAAATTTCAATTTTTTATAATATTACGGACCGATACATAGGACATTGGGTACAAGAGGGCGCAGGTTTTATGCAAACGCTTCATCAACCCTCAGACTTTTTGAAATCATTCGTTTTTTATACCTATTATAAATGTTTTAACAAAAATAAAAGCGTGTGGCAATAGCGAATTGTAAAATCATGTGATATGAAAGTAATTTTAACTATCTAAAATAATTAAAATAATGTTTAAAACTGAAAATGCGAGATAAATAACATGAATCGAATTGTTTTTGTAAACTAATGCTGATTATACGTTATTGAGACTTTAATGTAGGCAAAAAAAAAAATGTTAAAGAATATTTTATATTGTGTTATGGCTGAAAATTTTATTTGAGAAATATAAATATAATCCAGGTAAATCCAAAATAAACTACATTACAAGTGAACCTCCCAAGTCACTTAGTTCCGTATTCATTTGAAACACAACACGCACCTTTAGGCAGTGCCAATACCTTGGAAAATGGTAAAAAGCTTTTAAAAATTAGAACATGATGAAACCAGGTAGAAAGGTAAGAAAATATAATAAAATTAATAGGAAAAAGAATTTACGGGCGATCTGAGTTCGGGAAAGGGGAAGGAAGGGGGTGGAGGCTAATTGGGGGGGGGGGGGAATGGTTTATCACGATTTCCGGCAAAACTACGAGTCCTATTGGAAAAAAAAATAAATAACAAAGTTATTGGTAATAAAAAGATCTACAATTTTTGTATATGGGTCATTCTCCAGAAAACGTAACTTTTGAACTCAAATATTTTTTAATTTCGAAACCTTTTGTTTTCTTTTTTCTTGTTCTTACATGAAAGTGGTACCTACAAGAAGTAACCATAAACAATGGTCCAGCTAAGTTCCAATTATTTTACTCATAAATTAAAAAAATAAAAAATGCCTTATTCACGAAAATAAAAAAAGAAAAGAAGAAAATTTTTTAATATTTAAAATTCGAGGTCAATTTAATATCAAAGTAGTAGTTTTGTTAATTGTGAAAACAATCAGCTTTTTTAATGATTAGTGGGAATATGATATTAAGCGCTCTTAATTAAAGTGCGGCTTAATTAGTAGTTTCAAATGTACGTTAAAAATAGTATTTAGTAAATTTGAGGATATACTGGCAATTTATAATTTGAGTAGAATGACTATTACTGATGTATTTCATCTCCATCAGTTATTTTCACCTCAGAAATAATGATACTGATAAGGTCTGTCACGGAGGTGAGGATCTTTCCCTTAATATAGGCTTAATAGATACATTTTTTAGTGGGAAATGTTTTTTTCTTCGTTGCTGCAATCTGCACATGTTAAGCATATGGAAACATGTTCACTTCCTTTTTTGCAATAATTTACATCCCTGAAATTCAAGTTCACGGAGGTGAGAAGTCAGAATAACCTCACTAAGTTCTTAAAGCAAAATCTATCTTCTTGTTTTTTGACAAAAATCTCACAACTTCAACTATGGCTGAAAATAAACAAGGGGGCTACCTTGTATCATATGAAATACAATTTGATGTCATTACTGCCACGTGTTAATGAGGAATAGCATTTTGTGTTTAGGTAACGAAGGTGAGAGTTTTTCGTGTGACATGACTACTTATCATAAAAAAACGAACTAAAACACAATATTAAAAAATTAAACATACTTAAACAATTAGTATTTGAGACATTTGTGAAAGGAATGATAAATAAATAAGTATATACTCTAAATCAAACGAGTTATTAAGCAACATAAACAGTCACACAAGGTGTGTGATATGCCACGTCGGTGAGAATTCACATGTTGTGAACCAAAAATATACTAAAATAAAAATTATTATTAAAAAACTGTTGGCAGGTTTAAATAGACACATTTCTGATGAAATTAAAAATCATTGTTAAATGAATTGTTTCTAAAAGTTTTTATTGTAAAAAGCCAGTGACAGAAAAGTTTCTGAATACTGTCTTTTTGAAGAATGACCCATATATATATATATATATATATATATATATATATATATATATATATATATATATATATATATATATATATATATATATATCTTAAAAGTGTTTAAATTGCTTTTTTTTTGTACCAACATTGTTTAAAAAATTTCCTGAAAGTAACGGAAAAGGTAACGGCAGCAGAGTTGCCGGAAATTTTCTGTTCGTTAAATTATTTTCCGTGCCTTAACAGAAGTTCCATTTCATGTTGCTTAGTTCTATTTCTCCGTTTATAAATTTCATTCCTTATCTTTAGGTTCATTTATTTGTCTGTGTCTTCACAGAAATCCCGTAAATAAATACTTTTAATTAAACAAGTTATTACCAAAAATATACTAAAATAAAAATTATCATTAAAAAATTGTTGGCAGGTTTAAATAGAATTAAATTTAAACCTGCAATATTTAATTTTTGATAAATTTAAAAACAATACAATATTAATTATTATATTTTACAATATTAATTTTTCATCATTTTTTGATTTAATATTAAAAATGCATTATAATTTTCAATCGAAAAATCTCACGTCAAAATATCTGATTTTTTTAAAAAAATAGCGCGTGTGATTTTTGTTGGAATCTATTTTCTGATGGTATAAAAGAATATATACAATAGTATGGGAAAATTTCGCAAAAAATGAAAACAAAAACGAAAAAGTTCGAATTAAAAAAAAAAAAAATCATTTCATAAAATTTTAAGCTATTGATTAAAATGTAAACATTAATTACTCAAAAAATGTAAGTTTTCATATTAAATTCTTAAATTGAAAAATTGAAAATTCATGGAGCATAGGGATCGCAAAAAACGCGCGAAAATAGTTATAAAAGGTCGACATACAAGCAGTATGATAATTCGCTCTTAGTGCAACTAAATCAGGCACATCTCAAACGAGCTATAATGTTTTTATCGAAATCATTCTGTGTTCTGTGTGTTTTGTTTTTGAATACGCTATAATATATTATCTCTTCTATTGTTAATTTTAACAGATCGTATTTTTTCTTTTGAAATATTACAAAAAAAAAAAAAAAAAAAAAAAAAAAACACACACACACACACACACACACATAATGACATTGGAAATTAAATATGAGAGCGCCTTATAATCCCAAAAACGCAAAAGAAAAAAAAAATCATAAACTGCATGAAAACTAAACCGTTTAGTTCAGAAAAGCAAACTTCTACACGTGTGCTGCTGCTTTAGTTTTCATGCAGTTTATGGGTTTTTCAGCAAAAAGGCAGAAAAACTGCCAAAAATATCGTTAAGAATATAACAGCATTTGGCCATTCCTTATTTCATCTTTAAAGACGGGCTATGCAAGATGTACTATTTGCAATAGCGATTTTTCAGTTGAACGTGGTGGTCGTGATAATGGCAACAAGCATGTTACTTCAAAAAGACATGCCGACTGGATGAAAGGTATAGCTAATATAATCAAGTATTTATCGTCTTAAAATATTCAGTATAAAATATTGAAACGGATCCGGTGCGACTTCCACTTTCTTGAAAGGACGACACAGTTCGTGAGAAAAATACAGGAAATTTATTTACACTATGTACAGGAAAGATCGTCAACAATTGCTAAATTAATCATCAGCAATTAAGCAAATATCACTCAACACCGTAAACTCAACGGTTACACACGTATTTACTTCCAAATACGAAAAACACAGCGAAATGCCTCGCAATAAACAGAGCTAATACACTCTCAGTACAAATTATCAATCGAAACTGACTTTTTATCATGCGTAACGGCTTTTTATACACACCGAAAGAGAACTCTCAAATATTCCACAAGATTCCCGAAAATCGTAGACCGTTATTTTATTTCTTTTCCACTCACAAATTTTATCATTCAGAAATGAGGGAACGTATACTTCATCCGATTGTACGGGGGCTGTATATTCATTACAAGGAACGATTTACAGGTTACGTCACTACAATTATTTTAGATGAAAGATAATTTAATAAACGCCAAATTTAGACAAATTAATCACAAAAATAATTACTATCTACAAAATTTATAACAATATATTATTCCGAAATAATATTTTCTGTATCATATTTGAAGCTCATTAAGTATCATTG
Organism: Uloborus diversus; assembly: GCF_026930045.1. Taxonomy (NCBI): domain Eukaryota; kingdom Metazoa; phylum Arthropoda; class Arachnida; order Araneae; family Uloboridae; genus Uloborus; species Uloborus diversus. Next base: position 120,866,948 of record NC_072740.1, read on the forward strand.
TTCTTAATACTTTTGACAATTGATTACTGTTTGATTCTGGAGCAGCGCCTCCCCCCCCCCCTTCCCCATAAAATGAAGCTACGATTTTGGATTTTCAAAAGTTGGCAACTATGTGTATAGCTATAGCGGTCTCATCACTATATTGTCTTTGGCACGTTCAATGAATAAAATTTGATGTTTGATTCTCAAATTTTTGTGTTTTTTGTCGACTCTATTCTCAATAATCGGGTATATTAAAAAGAAAAGTATGGAAGAAAATTTTTATTGAAAAACAACCATTTATCTGTATTCTTTTTTTTTTAGGTTATGTCATGTTAAGCATACTATTTATGAAAGAAAATAATGTTTTCATTTTATGGCTGATTGATTCAAATTAAAATACACGTCGTATATATTTACCTGACTTTGTAGATTCCAAAAGATTATTTTAAACAAGTTAATTCGTGATTTTAAGTAAATGATTTTCTTTAAGTAACTTAGCCTGCACGTGTATGTTTATAAATGATGTTGTTCATTGCTCAAATGAGCTGCTACGAAATAATCAGCAGGTAGTAAGGCGCAGACCTTTCTAGACCATTCCCCACTTCTCTACAAAATATTTTCTGAAGGCTACAGTGTCCTATAGACCATTCAAGTATGTAATTTATCCTCACATATAGAATAGAGAATATCATTGATGGAGTAATGCTCTGACGTCACCTTGATGAAAAGTGTCGATAATAAACACAAAAAATTTGAGACTTTAATATCAGCTTTAATTCATCGAACTTGTGCAAGTCAATACAATAATGAGACTGCAATAGCTACATTTCGTACTTTAAGACAGAGAGTATTAAAGGAAGGAAAATAAATGAATAAATAAAGGCGCTCTCACATTTAATTTCCAATCTCATTGTGTGTGGTGTTTTTTTTTTTTTTTGGTAATAATTTCAAAAGAAAAAGAAGAGACAATATATTATAACATATTCAAAAACAAAACACACAGAACACAGAATGATTTCGATAAAAACATTGTAGCTCGTTTGAGATGTGCCTGACTTAGTTGTACTAAAAGCGCATCATCATACTGCTTGTATGTCGACTTTTTATAACTATTTTCGCGTGTTTTTTGCAATCCCTATGTTAAATGAATTTTCAATTTTTTAGTTTAAGAATTTAACATGGAAACTTACATTTTTTGAGCAATTAAAGTGTAAATTTTAATAAATAGCTTGAAGTTTTACCTAACGATGATTTTTTTTTTTTTTTTTTTTGAAATTCAAACTTTTTTCTTTTTCTTTTCATTTTTTGCGAAATTTTCTCATACTATTGTATACTTTTTTATACCATCAGAAAGTAGAGATTCCAACAAAAATCACACGCACCGATTTTTTTTTTTAATAGAAAATCAGATATTTTGACGTGAGACTTTTCGATTGAAACTTATGATGCTTTTTTAATATTAAATAAAAAAAAGAAGAAATAAATATTTTATATTAAAAAAGAAAAGCAGTGTATTTGAGACATGAAAAAGTAACTTTTCACCAAGTTTCGTGAAAAAAAATCGCTTTTTTTTGCGGGTGACAAAAATAAAAAACCAAAAAGTCGGTTTTTTGAATTTTTTGCATAAATTTTGATGTTATGTAAGAAAGTGTATAAACAAAAGTTGTAGGTCTTTTTATTACCAACAACTTTGTCATTTACTTTTTCTGACTCGTAGTTTTGCCGGAAATCGTGATGAACCGCCCCCCTACTTAAAACCCCCTACTCCCCCCTTCCTGAACTCAGATCGCATGTAAATTATTTTTCCTATTTATTTTATTACATTTTCTTACTTTTCCAATGGGTTTCATCCTGTTCTAAATTTTTTTGGTCTCAAACATTATTGGCACTGGCCTACTCTGTAAATACTAGTTTAAATGGCACACGTTTTGAAGTAATGCACCTAACTAATAAAATAGCCGTTTCTAAATAGCTAACAATATGTAGCAATAGTTGAAATATTTAAAAAAATAATTTCTAGTTAATGTTAACTAGTTTTGATAATTCGTTCATTACTCTGTACTTATCAAAGTATCATTAAGATTTCGCTGTTATAATAGACAAAGTATCAAATTATGAGAGAAAAGCTGTGCAATCATTAAAATCATTAATCAGAATAAGCATGAAAGTGACATAATTAATTTCAATTACATTAACTAGTTTTTTAACAAATTCTTTACTTAAACCTAATTTTTTTTAAAAAGTCACATTTCTGACATTTTATGATGGTAAAATATTGTAAATAATGAGGAAAACCACGCTTTCATCAATCAGAACAGGTTTGAAAACCCTGTCCCCATTCGTGCCTAGCGTCTTATGTATAAAGCGCAATAATATATAGTTAAATTAATAACAATAAAATATTATTTTAAACTTAAACTCCCTTTTTGTGTTTTCTCCGCGCTGAAAAGAGGGAAAAGTACTTTTTTTTTGACTTTAGCCGGGGAAATGAAATCAAAGGGCAAAAGTAATTTCGCTGCCTGAAAGCTTATCAATTTTATCTCTAAACTGATATAAGTATGCAAATTTGTTTCCCAAACGCTAAACCGTTCATTGAATTTAAAGAAGTGCTGTGTATGTAAATATGTGTTTACCAAATGTTGAAACGCTCATTGCATTTAAAGAAGTACCTATTTTTGTATTCTGTACCACATTTGCATCAATGTCACACTAAGCATACACTATGTATACTGTAAAAACAATAACTGATTTCAATTCTGATTTCAAAGGCAAAATTGAAACATTTTTACCTCTGAAGTTTAGAGGCAAATTGCTTAGGATTAGAGGCAAAAAATGTCTTTTTGTTGCCTCTGAAGTAAAGTGGCACATCGTACCTTTAGAAATTCAAAGGCAAAAACGTCTTTTTGTTGCCTCTGAATAAGTAAAGCGGCACATCGTACCTTTAGAAATTCAAAGGCAAAAATGTCTTTTTTTTTGCCACTGAATTTTAGAGATATATTTTAACCTTAAATATTGAAGACACAGTGTGATTCTTATTTTATTAATATGTTACTTTATTGCTGCATTTTTTTGGGGCACAATTGAATTGTTTCCCTTCAGAATTTATTACATTAAATAGCCTATATAAATAATTGCATTCATTAAAAATTTTAATTAAAAGATAATTTTGGAAATGCTAATTTGAAAAAAGGAATTAAACAAGTTATTTCAAAATGTAATCTATATTTTTACATCTATTTTCCAAACAGTTCATTTCAAAATAATAGCAATTTTATTTTTTTAAAAAAAATAATGGATTCAAGTTATTGCTTTTCTTAAAAAAATGCAATTAATTGGTCATGACTAATGATTTAATGGCATTCAATGTAAGCTTTTAATAGAAATAATTTCATTTTAAGAATTTTGCCCCTATTACAATTTAAAACTATTATAATTTTTTAAAAATATATACACGTTATAAGGATGCACAGTATGATTTAAATTTATCACCAAATATCCGGCCAACAAAAATTAAATACTTTAAACAAGAACAATTAATTAAAAATTACATATATGGCGTAAAATGAATTCAGTTATATTTTAACAAGTTTTCAGTAAATTCATATATTTTATTACATGTGTAAAGCCATATGAAAATTAATTGCTTTAACATAACATTTATTAAATGTAATAATTGCTGTGAATTAAAGAGTAATTTCAAGCTTTTATGTGAAATGCTGTAGCTTCAAATGTATTATGGACTCGGCAAAAATTTAGTCATTATGTACGGGATAATAACTGTTCATTCTATGCAATCTTAATAAAAATTGTTATTTTTTTTATTGACAACTGAACAGATTTTAAAACTATGGAAAGAAAACAGGTACCCCCCTACATGTAAAATATTTTTTATTCAAATACAAATTATAGGAACTAGATAAGAAAACAATAACATTAACAGTCAAATCGCGATAACTCGAAGTCCGATAATTCGAATATTACTATAACTCGAAGTTTTTATTAAGTCCCGATCCCTTTCTCTTTAATTCCATGCTATTTAATCTCAATATCTCGAAGTTAACTTCCTTTAACTCGAAGTTTTTAAAAAGATTACTCGAAATTCATTTCGGAAGAATGGAAAAAAGAAACAAACAAGTGACTATGAAAAAAAAATTAATTCACCTTCACTTGCAATTCCTGCACATTGTTTACACTTAGACGTGTTGCTGGACTACGAATCTACTTTTAAGCTGTTAAGTTGTCAACTCAACCGATTGTACCTTTTCTCAAAAGCTGACTTAAGTTAAAATGTTCCCTTTCATTCTTTAGTTCGATCATTTGCTGATAAGTTTCCGAGAGAGAAAGAGCTAGAGAGAGAGAGAGAGAGAGAGAGAAATTTGTCTTTCTGTTAAAGTTGTCTAAGCGAAAGCTTAGACCTTACATTTAGAAAGTAAAGTAAATCTCATTTGGCATTGAAAGAAATCCAACAATCAAAAAGAAAGACTCTTCAAAAGCAGTATGAATCCATGTATTCGAATTTGAAACGAATGAAGATGTGCACCTTTCCCGAAGTAAAATCAGCTCTATTCAAGTGGTTCCAGCAGTATAGAAATCAAAACTATGCCATTCCAACAAGTGGATCTTTGCTGCGTAAGAAAGCAACGAATTTTGTTAATAATACTGAACATAGAAAATTTCTTCGCCAGTGCTCGATGGCTGGAGAAGTTCAAGACCAGACACAACTTCGTCTTCAGAACTCTTCAAGGAGAAACTACATACTGTGCAAAAAAAACTTTTAAGTTCTGTAATTTTTTCTGTCATGCGTACATATTGATTAAAATTTTGATGGTTTTTAATATTAAAATGTCAAAAACCGAAACTAGCGGTAAGTCGAAGTTTTTCGTTGGTCCCTTTCGAGTTATTGCGAATTGACTGTATATAAATTATGAAATAGCAGCAGTCACCGAAAGGAGATGTTTGGAATAGAAGGTTTAGGGAGAAATTGATGGTTTAATAAAATGTTTTGAAGAAGTCCCAGAAATTGTTCATAAGATGCTGGGAAACTTAAATTTAAAATGAAGTATATTCCTAGCAACAAAACGTTTCCCTTCCTAGTGTGCAGTCTTTTTCTAGATAAATAACTTGCCCTGCTGTGGACGTAATGCAAAGCCTCTCTCCAAAAGAAATACTATGTCCAAGCCTCTTGGAGTCATCATTTAGGTCAATCTTAAGAAATAATGTACAATGTAGTATGTAATGTATACAATGCAATAATTTGTGAATTTAAATATTTTCATATATAAGATTAAAAATATTGCTTTAAGACATTGTTTCCCAACGTTTTTTAGTTTGCATACCACTTGGTTGTGCAACTGACAATTGTATCACTTTGGAAAAATGATTGTATTTTGTGATTTTTTAAAAATATTTTATTGCAACTGTTTATTTATTTGCGTTAATTACTTTTTGGTTGACCATGCTTGCGCATCACATGAATGAAATTCCATTGAAACATGCCTAAACTTCATAACAGATTTAAAGTCATTGAAATAATAAACTCAGTGTATATATGTATAAACAATGTATATATGTGTATATGTGTATATATGTGTATATATGTATAAACAGTGTATATATGTGTATATATATGTGTATATATGTAAAAACTGCTACATGTGTCTGTTCAAAGTTTTATATTTATCTACTACTTTGTCACATTTTGTTGCTAATAAATGGTTTTAATAAAAACAAAAATTACTTTCAAAAAAGCAATGAATTTATTCTCTTACAATAGTTAAAAATTTTCACTAAATATATTTAACAAGATTCTTTAATTTGTTTCAAAAAACAATTTTTTGAAATTTACTGATGGTTAACAGCTACATTTAAATGTCCGCTCTTAAAGATAAACAATATCGATAGCCGGGTTTCTAATCATCGGCTGCACATGTTGACACCTTAACTGTATTTTATTAATTATAATATTTGTTTTATCTGTTACAGAAAAAAACTTGCTATAATATGCGTTTATTCATTTATTTTTTATGTCCGCCATTATTGATTATGTTTTGCGTACCTTCAACTAGCATGTCGCGTACCACCAATGGTAGGTGTACCACAGT
>NC_072740.1:120873053-121010949 GCF_026930045.1 Uloborus diversus
GAAAAACAACTTTCGCAAAAATCACTTCCGAAACGACATTGTAACTTATAAAACATATTATTAGTACGGTGCAATTAGACATAAACCTCAACATCCAAAGTAAAAGTTTCCTGCCAATTTTAAATTGTTGTATACCGTCCACATATTGTTTGGTAAAAAGTTTCACCGTTTCCAGCGTCGGGTTTTAGGGGGAGGGGGGAAAGAAGTTGGTAAATTAGTAGTTTTTATCAGTTTTTCGGAAATATTCAGAAAACTATGGCGTTTAGCGCGAAAAGTGCAATATACAAAATAATCTACACTAAATTACAAATAAAATGCTCTTAAGCATTATTTTGTTACGTGAACGATTCCAGAGTTACGGCGGGTGTAAAAGTAGAAAATTTTCGCATTTTAAAGATTTTTTGGAAAAATAAAATTCTAACTACTACGTAAACCGAAATAACTAAACAATTTTATTAAAAAGTATATTGTATAGTTATATTGTAGTCTAAAAAGAGCTAAGAGGCACCGCATGGGATCCCACTAGGCTTGACTTACCCTCATCGAGTTTCCTAAAATTGTTACCAAATATGAAGAGTAAATAAAACGTTGTAAATAAAACGTGAAAGTAAGAATTTCAACCTCTTTCACGTGAACTAATCAGGATTTCCAGCTGTTGAAAGGTGACTAAAAATGAGTAATTAACCCTCATTGACTTTCCGAAAATCGTTACCATAAATTAAGAGCAAAAGATGGAAATAAAACGATACACTAAAGTTGCCTACCTTTTTCGGCTCTCTAATTAAGGTTATCAAGGGATAAAAGGTTTTCCATAAGGGAGGTAATTCACCCCTCATCGAGTTTCCGGAAATTGTTGCCATAAATGAAGAGTAAAAGCTGTAAATAAAACGCTAAAGTAAGGTTGCCTACCTTTTTCTGGTTCCTAAGCAGGGTTGCCAGAGGTTCAAAAGTGCCCAAAAATGAGTAATTTACCCTCATCGAGTTTCCAATAATTGGTTTCATAAATGAAAAGTAAAAGCTGTAAAGAAAATGTTAAAGTAAAGTTGCCTACCTGTTGCGTGTGCACTAATCAGGGTTGTCAGGGGCGAAAAGGGGTCCAAAATTAGGTAATTTACCCTCATCGAGTTTTCACATAAGTTATATAAAAAAATGTAAGTAAAAATATATAACAAAACCGATGATATAGGTTTGCCTCAGCAAAAGTTCTCCAATCATAGATTTGCCGCTATTTAAAAGTTTCAATATTGAAATTTCGACTCAATCAAACAATTGACTCAATCGATGTAACTATCAACCAAAGTGAATTTCTAACTAACGCTAAGGACAAAATTGGCCTTATTTCTCTCCTTACAATGCACTTTGCAACCAGCGATTGATAAAGCTAAGAATGAAGTTGAAGCTTGTGTGATTGGTGTTGATACGAACTTACTTGTCTTGTTGACTGTGCACACACCATCAGAAAACAAATTGAAAATGGTGGTACCAAAGAAAAGCAATCAGCAGGAAAAGGTGTACACTATTTCGGACATTCAACGAGGCATTGGAGATATGGAAGGTGTACTCTTAGCAATATACCCCTTCGCAGGATGTGACATTGTATCATCTATCTGCAATAAGGGAAACAAGAAAAGTACAAGTCTTCGTACGAAGCTTCTAGTCTTTAACGATCCCAATGCTGACCCCAGTGCAGTGACTGACGGATTGAGAAGAGATAAAATGGAGGGAGTGAAGACTTTCATTCATGAAACCAAGACCCCAAATAAGTTGATAGATTTCAAAGCAAAGCATTGGAAGACATCAGGTTTATTTTGCTTGTTTCACGCAAATCGTGCCAACCATTCGTCGTTATGTTGACTCACGTGATTTGGGATCCTTAGTTCAGCTTTTGCTAAGCCAATGATTGGACTTGCTCCCTCCATTTTAATTCCTGTTCTAAGGGCTGACGCAGGAGAGCATTTCCTTCTTGCGATGTTTGGAGCCAAGAATACTGAAGATCTAGATAGCTTTCGCTACCAGTGTTACTTGCAGGCTATTGCAAAACAGCCGATATATTCATTGTTCAAGTTGGCTGCTCTACCACCCTTTTTCAGCAGCTTCCAGGCAGCATTCATATAGAACCTACCACCAGGTCCAACAATGGCTGGATTAGAAAAAGATTCCTTTCCAGTGGGGGTGGAAGAAGATTGGTGAACACCTGACACCAATTACAACAATGCGTTCTGTAGCTCCCCAGGAATTACTTTCCCTCATAATGTACATTTGCAAAGACGAATGCGTCCGTAACTGTGAGTGCAGTAATTGCTCAAGTCTAGGATGTATTAACATGGACACTAATATCATAGAAGAGCATCTAGAAGAGGACGGTGCTATGTTTGAAGAGGACTGAATACTGGTGAATATCTTTCATCACATTATGTATGTCGCATGTATCGTACTACATTTTTATTAAATATTAGTATTGCACTCAGTTTACGAACTTCAAAATGTTTGATAAAATATGGTTGCAATATACAGGCAAATATGCGTATTTTCTAAAGAAAAAAACTTCAAAAGCTGCACTTATAAAAATGTTATCATTAAAAGTGATAGAATTGTAAATCATAATTGTTATGCAGTTTTACATTTTAAGATCATCTATGTTGAAAATATATTCATTCTTATTGTGACATTTTCCAGAGAAAGTTCGGGTTTCTCCGTGCCGCACATTTATATAACCACGACCCATGAAAGCCTCTTTTCCCTTTAAAGTAGTCTCTCTCTTTCACTTGATGTTAATCAGGGCTGAGGAAATGGAGTCGGAGTGATTTTGGGGTAATGCAGTCGGAATAGGTTAGTCGATGGTTTAAAGTTACAAGAGTCGGATTCGGTCATTTTCCCATAATGGTTGAGCACCATTGCTGCGGTCACTCATCTGGTGTGCTAATTTCACATTAACTACCAGTTTGCTTGGCTCTCTTGGCTCCCTTATGAGGTTTTTCGCCTCCAGCACACATGATTCCTATTCCGGGCTGATGAGTGCTAAAAAGCACGAAACTGCAGTCCTCGGATGGAATAACTGAGCTGGTGGTGTATTTAAGTATGAGTTTATAATGTCTAATATTTTTCATTGATTTCACACGGAATGACGCGCATGTTTTTGAACTACATTTTTTTATTTTATCAGGCGTGTCTCAAAAATGAAATGCAAGTTTTTTAGTTAATAAAAGTGTGCTCTCTCTTTAAATAGTATGAATAAAAATCAAATTACCCTTTTGAGATATTGCTCTTTGAAACTGGAACAAAATTGACAAAAAAAAAAAAAAAAAAAAAAAAAAATTGACTAACACTTGGATAATTCAGCAATTATTTGATCTATCAAGATGCCACTTGCATACCTTTCAGACATAACAACAGTCTACAAATAAGGAAAAAATTAGCTTCAGAAAACTATTCTCTTAGCCGATACAAACCTGTTAGGTATGGTTGGAATTAGTAAAAATGCGATTTTAAGCTTACTTTGGCAGCAAATCGTGAAAAATCTACCATGCATAGAGCTTTTGCTATACTCCTAGGCTGTTCTACCCCAAATGTTGATCAGTATCACCAGATATCATTATTGTAACCATTTTAGGTCGCGAGCAATGAACGCACAAACTTGGTGATTTTATCATTTCAGTCGCGACGCGAAAAAAAGAGGCCTTTACAAAAATGGATATTGGGGGGGGGGCAGAACCATACGACTTATGGAGCTGTAATTTGGCATAGATTCATGTAAGTCTTATATGTACGTGTAATAAGAATTTCATGAAATTTGGAGATGGTTGAGTGGGGACCCCTAGGTCACTTGACATGGGAATAACCCCGAAGCAATTGCCTGTTTATTTGATAGTTGAAATTTTAACCCTAACTCCAGCGGATTAACCCTAAGCACCAGTAGATAGCGTTCATTGCTGACTACTTTTAATTTTCTTAATTCTCCTAAAATTACAACCTTACCAGAAAAACAGTTTAGTTACCGGGTCCAGTTCAGCCTTGTCAGAATAAAGGATTTCCCTGCATGTCAAACATTACCAAAATATATTATCAAATTAGTATGCTATGGAGCGAGTTTCATTATTGATGATGTCACAGCGTTACTCGATCAGTGAATTCGCTACTATGTCTGTGATGATTAGAAAATATTTCTCAACCGTCTATAATGACTGAACACTTGGGAATGTGAATGTACGCTCATTTACAGCAGCCAACAGAAGGGGTTGGTACGGTACATTGCCCTGGGAAGGAAAAAGGCGATTTCTGAAAGTTTCTCGTTTTTCATTAGTTTCCATGTTTATCATCTACTGTACTTCACCTTTACTGTAAATACATGCTTGTTTGGTTTCCGCTGAAAATCGGTCTTTTTTTTTACCAGTAGCCGAACTTCAAGCATAAAAATTTTAATGATGTTTGTGAGAAATCAAAAACACGTTTCTTCTCACACCTCTGAGCCTCATTTCTTGTTTGTCCTGTCATTGACCTACCCTCGTCACTACATGCAATGCCATGTTGAGTGTTAACGTTAACGAACAAAAACATGTTGAGACTTGGAGTATTTCCGTTTTTATTTCTTATTTGCAGTTAAAAATGACAAAAAACAACGTAATTGCTACTTTCGATTAAAACAAACAATATCCAAGAATTCGAAGAAAGTCGCTGAACCGCGAAATTAGTTTTAGAGGAGTATTTAAATATCCTAGCTTCGACAAGTTTGTTTTGAAATGGAAAATTTTTGTGTTTTATGGGAATGCATTTCAGAAACAATAAGGCTTAGGAACACTGATCTTGTGACTGCGAAGCTCTGAAGATGCATTAGTGATTGTGTGTGGTGACGTGATTTGGGTCTGCAATAAGTTTGTTTTTGTATAGTTTATTAAGCATTATTTCAGAATAAAAATCCTGATGTACGTACTAACGTAATAAAATAATTTGTGGACAGTTTTTAATACTTGTTGCAATATACCGCATAGTAAACAGATTTGATTGAAAAGAAACAGACAAGGTTTTTTAAAGAATCAAACAAGATTTAAATTAAAAAAAAAGCTGTAAAATAAAGGAATACTGCGGTCACTTGCGCAACCAGAATTATCTTTCTAGGGAAGGGGGGAGGGGGGATACAGCCGTCCAGGAAAGTGTATTAAAGTCATACTGGGATCGGTGATATGGTGTAAAACTGAAGTTTGTGAGTGGTTTTGAACTCCTCTTCCCCTCATGTAAGGCTGTAGAAGGGCGATTCTCGAAAAAATGACCCGTGCGTAACGCTAAGTTTTTTTTCTTTTTTACAGCTAACCAAAGCCTTCAAAACATAATGCTATTGGGGAATAATATATGCTTTAATATACTATCAAAACATAACAGTTAATCTCATATTTAATTATTAGTTACTTGAATAAAATAAAAAACTTAGCGTTACGCATACGACCTTTATTCGAGAATTGCCCAGAAGAAAAAAAATTTCTTTTTTTTTAAATGAAAGTCTGGGCACGGGCCTACAACAAACAAAAACTAGTAACCAACTACTATCAACTAGCAACCGGACAACTAGCAATAACTAGTAACCAACTGTTAACAAGTACATTTTACAATAAATAGTAGCCAGATAATTAAACGTACTTGGCTTTTTTTTTTTTGCGTGTGCACTTTGTGAAGCGTTTACTAAATAAGGTGTTTTCTTTGACAATAATTACTACATGAGAGTTTGGATACTTGATCCCTCAAGAAACTTTTCCCCTCGCGAATCTCGAAATTACTAGCATACATTTCAATAGTGTTAACATTACCGAACTGACATGGTAGATTTATATCACCAACTGCGGATGGACAGGACGGAGGCAAACCTTAAAACTGCTGTCACCTACCTATTTTCCTTCAAGTTTTTATATTGAGTTTCAACGCGTTTTTATGAAACGCAGAAATAGGGTAAATTTGTCACTCGCAGAAATTGCCACCAGGACCTTGGCTTGCTTTCTTCTAGATCTGTCTAGAGCAGAGCCCGAGTATTCTGATATTGGGCATGGGTACAGTTCTAATTTAGGGCCCACTAGGGCCCGACTAAGATTTTTGAAGACACTGGGCATGAAATTCATTTTGTGCACCTCCCCCCCCTATTCTAAAGGGTGTCCCAAAATTAACGCAAGATTTGAATTTGCCATCATTTTTTCCATAAATTGTTGGCAGCCATGAAAAAAGAACAATTTGATAGTTGAGAGTTTAGGTTTAGTAAAAATGGGGTGTTATTGTACCATACAGCTAGAGAGAGTGAAACATTTCAATTACTGCATAAGGCATTTCCTAGTCGCGTACTCTCTCATTTCGGTGATCAGAATTGGCACCCTAGATAGTGTGATTTAACATTTTTAAATTTCTTCTTATGGGGTTATTTGATTTCAAAGGTCTATGTCAACAAGCCCACAACCACCCGTGCAAGTGCATTACCGTGTTGCGATACCGAGCGCCAATAACAGTAACTGCTTGACCAGCCTCAACTTTCATTATTTTTGAAACAATTGTTCAATAATGAAAGCGCGTTATTGTATCGTATAACGCTCCATTTTTGATTACCCTAAACTCTCAGCTGTCAAATTGTTCTTTTTTCAGGGTTGCCAACCATTTATTGCTAAAATGGCGGCAAATTCAAATCTTGCGTTAATTTTGGGACACCCTTTATATAATGAAGCTCTAAAATATTTCGATACTTGCGTATTAACACAAGCATGTTAAATTTGGCAGTACCTAATATTACAATATAGTATTATACATTTAAAAAGTAGAGGAGATACAGTATAGGGGAGAGTGTACCTTGGGACGTTTGTACCTTTGGACACTGCTAATTTTTTAAGAATCTATAAAACTCATTAAAAAATTCTAGTTCGATATCTTAAAAATTCCGAAAGTTATCACCGATATAATGAGCCGAATTGAATAGATCTTGGATAGGCAATGACTCGTTATGGGTCGTTCGCAAGTTTGCGACATTTGCTTGCAATCGTTCGGTGTGATTCATGATAAAACAGATTACTTGCGAACGATCCCTCTCTATTCGTAGTCAGCCCAAGAGCTATTCAAATTCTGCATATTAAAACACTGATAACTTTTTGAATTTTTAAGATATTGAACTGAAATTTTATTATGGGTTGGAAAATATAGTTGTGGTTTAGATTATGAAAGTTAGAAATTGCTATCCTTCATGCATGCGCAGAGAAAAATTAATTGCTTTAAAAGTTCATATTTCATCAAATTTTCAACACTTAAATTTCAAATTTTAGTTTTATACTTCTGTTGTATGCTGTCAAGTTATCTGAAAGTTTGAGAAGCTTTGATGGAAAACTTTGCGTGTTTTGAGCTAAAAAGCTTCAAATAAAATTCGTAGTTAGAAAAGAAATGCTTATATCTTCATATACCAGTGATCACGAAAGTACGTAAAATAATTCTTGTTTTCCAAAATTTGTTGCTGGTCCCCTAAATGCATGGATGATCTAATTTTCCGTGGAAAATAACAGATAGAATATACCTTTTATGTGACAAAAGTTACAAAGCAACTGTTTTTTTTCCCGAGAAATCCTTCAAAAAAATCTTTTCAGCAAATCCTTCGTGAAAATATCAAATTTGTTGCTGGTCCCCTAAATGCATGGATGACATAATTTTCAGTGGAAAATGACAGAATATACCTTTTATGTGACAAAAGTTACAAAGCAACTGTTTTTTTTCCCGAGAAATCCTTCAAAATGTGAATTTTTGAAAGTGTCTAAATACTTTTGATCATATAGTGTATTTGGCGAAACTTTAAGGGCCTGGCGTTGGATCAAAATATATTTTAATTTCCAAGAAAAATTTTGCATGAACATGTAATGCCAATACACAACTTTCCCACCACGTGCGATTTCAATCAAAAAAAAAGTTAAAATCGAACCACCCTAATTGGGGTACCATATTAAGCCAAATGGCACACTTACGAGATACCGCTAGTGGTACAACGTTTCATCCTTCAAGGAGTCCATATGCAACCCGCAGTTTTAACAATGCAGCTCCAGCTATATGGTCACATTAGTTCACTGTCTGCAAAAATGAACGCGATGACGAGAAAGCGATTTAATCTTTTTATTATCTCCGAACATACGTCGAAGACTCATAGAGAGATTTCAGAGATGGTAGGCATCAATATTGCAACTGTCAGCTGTAGCATGCAACAAAATGGAGAAACAGGGCTGACATATTCAGGGGTCCCCCACCCACCAGAACAAGAGCCCCAAAAAATGAGATCAAAAACCCTCTAAAATTTTTATCCTCACTAAAAATTTCAATGTTCTAGTCTGCGCCACGGACAGCCAGTCCTTCGTAGTCCCTTGATATCTCCAAAGCGCAGAGGGAAATACGGCTAAACATTGGAAGTACCATCAGGAGGAAACAACTTTCTAATTACATAAAGTAAAAAAGACCCTGGAAAGACGTACCTTGGCACGTCTTGGTGGTCACGAAAGCTTGGCACTACGTAAATGGTGCCAAGCTTTCGACATGGGTGTAGATTGAATTTTTAAAAAATGTTAAAAGCTGCATTATTTTTGGTTACATAAAGGGTTGCCCAGATAAAAGTGGACAAGTTGAATGAAAATAATATTTTTAGTGCAAATCAGAAGAGAGAAATAGCCATGGGCGTTGATACAGAGGTCCTAGCGTTGCGGCAGTAGGTCGATACCTTTACTATAGAAAGATCGGGGCTGATTCCTGGAGAATTCCTGCACGGCTTCCTTCAATTCATCGCCCGAAGGAAACGTTTCCCCTGTAATGCTCTCTTAAGAGGCCCGAAGATGTAGAAGTCACAGGGTGACAAGTCCGGACTATATGGGGGGGGGGGGTTAAAAAGTTCCAAACGCAAATGTTTAGCGCCAATTTGTTTAGCGCTGTGTTTGTGAGCATTTGTTTAGTAGCAGATGTTTGTGGTTGATAGTGTGAACCGTTCCTTTACTCAGGTTGAGTTCTTCACTGATTTCAAAGGTCTAAATTCTTTGATTAGCTCGGATCATTTCATTAACGAAGGTAGTAGAGACATTGGTGATCGCGATGTTTGCTTGGCCAGGTCTCGGCTGATCCGATGTCGTTTGCCACCCTTCATGAAAATTTTTACACCACTTGTTCACAGCCGTACGACCTAAACAGTGGTCGCCATACCCTGCTACGATTCACCGACAGATGTTCGCATTACGCTCATCTTCCGCAACCAGAAACCGTACTACCGCGCGTCGTTCCGATCTGGATGCACCCATGGATAGCACGACTTCACTTTTGTACAATTTCCTCTACTGCAAAGAGGTATCACATCTGAACGGCATCTGAGATACATACCTTACACCACCCTTTATATACGTGTGCAGTGGTACTGTAATCGAATCATTCATTCTGACGTTATTGCACGTGTCCACTGTTCATTTGGGCAACCCTTATACATATTACCACTTTAGTAAATATTCTCTCTTTAGTAAAAACCTCCAAAAACATTACCTTAACAACCTATCTTACATTAATTCTTATTTTCATTTATTTTTTGTTTATTTATTTATTTATTTATTTATTATTATTATTTTTTTTTTTTGTATTTCATTGGATAAAGGGCTTTTGGAAGACGAAGACATGGAATTCATCAGAAGCCGGACAATCGAAAGGACCAGTAATTGTTTGTCTGCAATAATCTGCTTCGCAGTTTTTGCACCTTTGGCTGCATTTTCCATAGTCATTTACTTTTCCATCTTATGTGGCTTCTTCTTTCAGAAGCTCCGACGATATTTCAAAGGAGCTTCTAAAAGAAGAACCAGAGTATTTATTAAAAGGGAGGCGCGCCGTTTTTCCCATATCTTAAATCCCCTCCCCGAAGTTAACACCAAAGAAACCGGAGGTGGAGGCACTTATTTAAATGCACGAAACGGAACAGGGCCCAAAGTGGTGAAACATTACCAAAACCGCTCAAAACCGAGGCAGAAAAAATGGCCTCCGAAGTTAGGATCCCCGAAGATGGAACCGGATTCCAATTCCAGACCCCATTAAATGCGAATCTTATTGTTAAGATTCGCATTTGGCTCCCTATAATTTGGCCCCCTTTTTCAAAATTCCACATTTAAATTTCATTTTTTTATAATATTACGGACCGATACATTGGACATTAGGTACAAGAGGGCGCAGGTTTTATGCAAACTCTTCATCAACCCTCAGATTTTTTGAAATCATTCGTTTTTATACCTATTTTAAATGTTTTAACAAAAATAAAAGCGTGTGGCAATAGCGAATTGTAAAATCATGTGATATGAAATATATTTTAACTATCTAAAATAATTAAAATAATGTTTAAAACTGAAAATGCGAGATAAATAACATGAATAGAATTATTTTTGTAAACTAATGCTGATTATACGTTATTGCGACTTTAATGTAGGCAAAAAAATTCAAAAAATATTTTATATTGTGTTATGACTGAAAATTTTATTTGAGAAATCTAAATATAATCCAGGTAAATCCAAAATAAAGTACATTACAAGTAAACCTCCCATGTCACTTAGTTCCGTATTCATTTGAAACACAACTCGCACCTTTAGGCAGTGCCAATAGCTTTGAAAATGGTAAAAAGCTTTTAAAAATTAGAACATGATGAAACCAGGTAGAAAGGTAAGAACATATAATAAAATTAATAGGAAAAAGAATTTACGGGCGATCTGAGTTCGGGAAAGGGAGAAGTAGGGGGGATAATGGGGGGGGGGGAATGGTTTATCACGATTTCCGGCAAAACTACGAGCTCTATTGGAAAAAAAATAAATAACAAAGTTGTTAGTAATAAAAAGATCTACAGCTTTTGTATATGGGTCATTCTCCAGAAAACGTAACTTTTGAACTCAAATATTTTTTAATTTTGGAACCTTTTGTTTTCTTTTTTTTTTTTTGTTCTTACATGAAAGTGGTACCTACAAGAAGTAACCATAATCAATGGCCCAGCTAAGTTCCAATTATTTTACTCATAAATTAAAAAAAAAAATAAAAAATGCCTTGTTCACGAAAATAAAAAAAAAGAAAAAAACTTTTAATATTTAAAATTCGAGGCCAATTTAATATCAAAGTAGTAGTTTTGTTAATTGTGCAAACAATCAGCTTTTTTAATGATTAGTGGGAATATAATATTAAGCCCTCTTAATTAAAGTGCGGCTTAATTTGTAGTTTCAAATGTACTTTAAAAAATAGTATTTAGTAAATTTGAGGATATACTGACAATTTATAATTTCAGTAGAATGCCTATTATTGATGTATCCATCAGTTATTTTCACCTCAGAAATAATGATATTGATAAGGTCTGTCACGGAGGTGAGGATCTTTCCCTTAATATGGGCCTAATAGATAGACATTTTTTAGGGGGATATGTTTTTTTCTTCGTTGCTGCAATCTGCACATGTGAAGCATATGAAAACATGTTCACTTCATTTTTTACAATAATTTACATCCCTGAAATTCAAGTTCACGGAGGTGAGAAGTCAGAATAACCACACTAAGTTTTTAAAGCAAAATCTATCTTCTTGTTTTTCGACAAAAATCTCACAACTTCAACTATGGCTGAAAATAAACAAGAGGGCTACCTTGTATCATATAAAATACAATTTGATGTCATTACTGCCACGTGTTAATGAGGAATGGCATTTTGTGTTTAGGTAACAAAGGTGAGAGTTTTTCGTGTGACATAACTACTTATCATAAAAAAACGAACTAAAACACAATGTTAAAAAATTAAACATAGTTAAACAATTAGTATTTGAGACACTTGTGAAAGGAATAATAAATAAATAAGTATATACTCTTAATCAAACAAGTTATTAGGCAACATAAACAGTCACACAAGGTGTGTGACATGCCACGGAGATGAGAATTCACATGTTGTGAACCAAAAATATACTAAAATAAAAATTATTATTGGAAAATTGTTAGCAGGTTTAAATAGATACATTTTTGATGAAATTAAAAATCATTGTTAAATGAATTGTTTCTAAAAGTTTTTATTGTAAAAAGCCAGTGACAGAAAAGTTTCAGAATACTGTCTTTTTGAAGAATGACCCATATGCATATATATATATTTTAAAAGTGTTTAAATTGCTTTTTTTTTTGTACGAACATTGTTAAAAAAATTTCCTGAAAATAACGGAAAAAGTAACGGCAGCAGAGTTGCCGGAAATTTTCTGTACGTTAAATTATTTTCCGTGCTAGAGAATTTCCATTTCATGTTTCTTAGTTCTATTTCTCCGTTTATAAATTTCATTCCTTATCTTTAGGTTCATTTATTTGTCTGTGTCTTCACAGAAATCCCGTAAATAAATTAATACTTTTAATTAAACAAGTTATTACCAAAAATATACTAAAATAAAAATTATCATTAAAAAATTGTTGGCAGGTTTAAATAGATATATTTTTGATAAAATCAAAAAGCATTGTTAAATGAATTGTTCCTTAAAGTTTTTTGTGTAAAAGGCGTGTGACAGAAAAGTTACACTTTTTGAAGAATGACCCATATGCACTTTTTTTACATAACCTCAAACTCAATGCGAAAAATTCAAAGAATCGACTTTTTGGTTTTTTATTTTTATCTCCCACAAAAAAAAAAAAAAAAAGATTTTTTTCACGAAACTTGGTGAAAAGTTACCTTTTCATGTCTCAAATACACTGCATTTTTTAAATTCACAATATTAATTTTTCTTCATTTTTTGATTTAATATTAAAAAAGCATCATAATTTTCAATCGAAAAGTCTCACGTCAATATATCTGATTTTTTAAAAACATTAGTGCGTGTGATTTTTGTTGGAATCTATTTTCTAATCGTATAAAAAAATATGTACAATATTATGGGAAAATTTCGCTGAAAATGAAAACAAAAACGAAAAAATTTGAATATATATATATATATATATATATATATATATATATATATATCATCATTACATAAAATTTTAAGCTATTGATTAAAATGTACACCTTAATTACTCAAAAAATGTAAGTTTTCATATTAAATTCTTAAATTGAAAAATTGAAAATTCATGGAACATAGGGATCGCAAAAAACGCGCGAAAATAGTTATAAAAGGTCGACATACAAGCAGTATGATTATTCGCTCTTAGTGCAACTAAATCAGGCACATCTCTAACGAGCTATAATGTTTTTATCGAAATCATTCTGTGTTCTGTGTGTTTTGTTTTTGAATTCGCTATAATATATTATCTCTTCTATTGTTAATTTTAACCGATCGTATTTTTTCTTTTGAAATATTACAAAAACACACACACAATGGCATTGGAAATTAAATATGAGAGCGCCTTATAAACCCAAGAACGCAAAAGAAAAAAAAATCATAAACTGCATGAAAACTAAACCATTTAGTTCAGAAAATCAAACTTCTACACGTGTGCTGCTGGTTTAGTTTTCATGCAGTTTATGGGTTTTTCAGCAAAAAAGCAGAAAAACTGCCAAAAATATCGTTAAGAATATAACAGCATTTGGCCATTCCTTATTTCATCTTTAAAGACGGGCTATGCAAGATGTACTAGCGATTTTTCAGTTGAACGTGGTGGTCGTGATAATGGCAACAAGCATGTTACTTCAAAAAGACATGCCGACCGGATGAAAGTTACCAGCTAATATAATCAAGTATTTATCGTCTTAAAATATTCAGCATAAAATATTGAAACGGATCCGGTGCGACTTCCACTTTCTTGAAAGGACGACACAGTTCGTGAGAAAAATACAGGAAATTTATTTACACTATGTACAGGAAAGATCGTCAACAATTGCTAAATTAATCATCAGCAATTAAGCAAATATCACTCAACACCGTAAACTCAACGGTTACACACGTATTTACTTCCAAATACGAAAAACACAGCGAAATGCCTCGCAATAAACAGAGCTAATACACTCTCAGTACAAATTCTCAATCGAAACTGACTTTTTATCATGCGTAACGGCTTTTTATACACACCGAAAGAGAACTCTCAAATGTTCCACAAGATTCCCGAAAATCGTAGACCGTTATTTTATTTCTTTTCCACTCACAAATTTTATCATTCAGAAATGAGGGGACGTATACTTCAACCGAATGTACGGGGGCTGTATATTCATTACAAGAAACGATTTACAGGTTACGTCTCTACAATTATTTTAGATGAAAGATAATTTAATAAACGCCAAATTTAGACAAATTAATCACAAAAATAATTACTATCTACAAAATTTGTAACAATATATTATTCCGAAATAATATTTTCTGTATCATATTTGAAACTCATTAAGTATTGTTCTTTATACTTTTGACGATTGATCACTGTTTGATTCTGGAGCCGCGCCTCCCCCCCCCCTTACCCATAAAATGAAGCTACTGTTTTGGATTTTCAAAAGTTGGCAACTATGTGTATAGCTATAGCGGTCTCATCATTATATTGTCTTTGGCAAGTTCAATGAATAAAATTTGATGTTTGATTCTCAAATTTTTGTGTTTTTTGTCGACTCTTTTCTCAATAATCGGGTATATTAAAAAGAAAAGTATGGAACAAAATTTTAATATTATATATTTTTCAATATTTATATATATATTGAAAAACAACCATTTATCTGTATTCTTTTTTTTTAGGTTATGTCATGTTAGGTAAACTATTTATGAAAGAAAATTATGTTTTCATTTTATGGCTGATTGATTCAAATTAAAATACACGTCGCATATATTTACCTGACTTTGTAGTTTCCAAAAGATTATTTTAAACAAGTTAATTCGTGATTTTAAGTAAATGATTTTCTGTAAGTAATTTAGCTTGCACGTATATGTTTATAAATGATGTTTTTCATTGCTCAAATGAGCTGCTACAAAATAATCAGCAGGTAGTAAGGCGCAGACCTTTCTAGACCGTTCCCCACTTCTCTACAAAATATTTTCTGAAGGCTACAGTGTCCTATAGACCATTCAAGTATGTAATTTATCCTCACATATAGAATAGAGAGTATCATTGATGGAGTAATGCTCTGACGTCAGCTTGAAGAAAAGTGTCGATAATAAACACAAAAAAATTTGAGACTTTAATATCAGTTTTAATTCATCGAACTTGTGCAAGTCAATATAATGATGGACTGCAATAGCTACGTTTCGTACTTTAAGACAGAAAGAATCAAAGGAAGGAAAAGAAATAAATAAAGGCGCTCTCACATTTAATTTCCAATCTCATTGTGTGTGTGTGTGTGTTTTTTTTTTTTTGGTAATATTTCAAAGGAAAAAATACGATCGGTTGAAAATAACAACAGAAGAAATAATATATTATAGCATATTCAAAAACAAAACACATAGAACACAGAATGATTTCGATAAAAACATGATAGCTCGTTTGAGGATGTGCCTGATTTAGTTGTACTAAAAGAGCATCATCATACTGCTTGTATGTCGACTTTTTATAACTATTTTCGCGGTTTTTTTTTGCAATCCCTATCTTATATGAATTTTCAATTTTTTAGTTCAAGAATTTAACATGGAAACTTACATTTTTTTTTTGAGCAATTAAAGTGTAAATTTTAATTAATAGCTTAAAATTTTATGTAATGATTTTTTTTTTTTTTTTTTTGAAAATCAAACCTTTTCGGTTTTTTGTTTTTTCATTTTTTGCGAAATTTTCTCATACTATTGTATATTTTTTTATACCATCAGAAAGTAGAGATTCCAACGAAAACCACACGCACCGATTTTTTTTAAAAGAAAATCAGATATTTTGACGTGAGATTTTTCGATTGAAACTTATGATGCTTTTTTAATATTAAATCAAAAAAAAAAGAAGAAATAAATTTTTTATATTAAAAAAAGCAGTGTATTTGAGACATGAAAAAGTTACTTTTCACCAAGTTTCGTGAAAAAAATCACTTTTTTTTGTGGGTGACAAAAATAAAAAACCAAAAAGTCGGTTTTTTGAATTTTTTGCATAAATTTTGATGTTATGTAAAAAAGTGTATAAACAAAAGTTGTACGTCTTTTTCTTACTGACAACTTTGTCATTTACTTTTTCTGACTCGTAGTTTTGAAGGAAATCGTGATGAACCGTTCCCCCCTCCTTAAAACCCCCTACTCCCCCCTTCCTGAACTCAGATCGCATGTAAATTATTTTTCCTATTTATTTTATTACATTTTCATACTTTTCCAATGGGTTTCATCCTGTTCTAAATTTTTTTGGTCTCAAACATTATTGGCACTGGCCTACTCTGTAAATACTAGTTTAAATGGCACACGTTTTGAAGTAATGCACCTAACTAATAAAATAGCTGTTTCTAAATAGCTAATAACAATATGTAACAATAGTTGAAATATTTAAAAAGTAATTACAATTAATTAAAGTTAATGTTAACTAGTTTTCATAATTCGTTCATTACTCAGTACTTATCAAAGTATCAGTAAGATTTCGCTGTTACAATAGACAAAGTATCAAATTATGAGAAAAGCTGTGTAATCATTAATCAGAATAAGCATGAAAGTGACATAATTAATTTCAATTAAATTAACTAGTTTTTTAACAAAATCTTTACTTAAACCTAATTTTTAAAAAAAAGCCACATTTCTGACATTTTATGATGGTAAAATATTGTAAATAATGAGGAAAGCCACGCTTTCATCAATCAGAACAGGTTTGAAAACCCTTTCCCCATTCGTGCCTAGCGTCTTATGTATAAAGCGCAATAATATATAGTTAAATTAACTAGTTTTTTAACAAATTCTTTACTTAAACCTAATTTTTAAAAAAAAAGTCACATTTCTGATATTTTATGATGGTAAAATATTGTAAATAATGATGAAAGCCACGCTTTCATCAATCGGAACAGGTTTGAAAACCCTGTCCCCATTCGTGCCTAGCGTCTTATGTATACAGCGCAATAATATTTAGTTAAATTAACAACAATAAAATATTATTTTAAACTTAAACTCCCTTTTTTGTGTTTTCTCCGCACTGAAAAGAGGGAAAAGTATTTTTTTTTTTTTTTTTTTTTTGACTTTAGCCGGTAAAATGAAATCAAAGGGCAAAAGTATTTTCGCTGCCTGAAAGCTTATCAATTTTATCTCTAAACTGATATAAGTATGCAAATATGTTTCCCAAACGTTAAACCGTTCATTGAATTTAAAGAAGTGCTGTGTATGTAAATATGTGTTTACCAAATGTTGAAACGCTCATTGCATTTAAAGAAGTACCTATTTTTGTATTCTGTACCACATTTGCATCAATGTCACACTAAGCATACACTATGTATACTGTAAAAACAATAACCGATTTCAATTCTGATTTCAAAGGCAAAATTGAAACATTTTTACCTCTGAAGTTTAGAGGCAAACTGCTTAGGATTAGAGGCAAAAATGTCTTTTTGTTGCCTCTGAAGTAAAGCGGCACATCGTACCTTTAGAAATTCAAAGGCAAAAATGTCTTTTTGTTGCCTCTGAATAAGTTAAGCGGCACATCGTACCTTTGGAAATTCAAAGGCAAAAATGACTTTTTTTTTACCACTGAATTTTAGAGATATATTGTATCCTTAAATATTGAAGACACAGTGTGATTCTTATTTTATTAATATGTTACTTTATTGCTGCATTTTTTTGGGGCACAATTGAATTGTTTCCCTTCAGAATTTATTACATTAAATAATTGCATTCATTAAAAATTTTAATTAAAAGATAATTTTGGAAATGCTAATTTGAAAATAGGAATTAAACAAGTTATTTCAAAATGTAATCTATATTTTTACATCTATTTTCAAAACAGTTCATTTCAAAATAATGGCAATTTTATTTTTTAAAAAAAATAATGGATTCAAGTTACTGCTTTTCTTAAAAAATGCAATTAAATGGTCATGACTAATGATTTAATGGCATTCAATGTAAGCTTTTAATGGAAATAATTTCATTTTAAGAATTTTACCCCTGATTACAATTTAAAACTATTATAAATTTTTAAAAAATATATACACGTTATAAGGATGCACAGTATGATTTAAATTTATCACCAAATATCCGGCCAACGAAAATGAAATACTTTAAACAAGAACAATTAATTAAAAATTACATATATGGCGTAAAATGAATTCAGTTATATTTTAACAAGTTTTCAGTAAATTCATATATTTTATTACATGTGTAAAGCCATATGAAAATTAATTGCTTTAACATAACATTTATTAAATGTAATAATTGCTGTAAATTAAAGAGTAATTTCAAGCTTTATGTGAAATTCTGTAGCTTCAAATGTATTATGGACTCGGCAAAAATTTAGTCAATATGTACGGGATAATAACTGTTCATTCCATGCAATCTTAATAAAAATTGTTATTTTTTTTATTGACAACTAAACAGATTTTAAAACTATGGAAAGAAAACAGGTACCCCCCCTACATGTAAAATATTTTTGATTCAAATTTATAGGAAATAGATAAAAAAACAATAACATTTACAGTCAAATCGCGATAACTCGAAGTCCTATAATTCGAATATTACTATAACTCGAAGTTTGTATTAAGTCCCGATCCCTTTATCTAATTCCATGCTATTTAATCTCAATATCTCGAAGTTAACTTCCTTTAACTCGAAGTTTTTTAAAAGATTACTCGAAATTTATTTCGGAAGAATGGAAAAAAAAAAAGAAAAACAAACAAGTGACTATGAGAGAAAAATTAATTCACCTTCACTTGCAATTCCTTCACATTGTTTACACTTAGACGTGTTGCTGGATTACGAATCTACTTTTAAGCTGTTAAGTTGTCAACTGAACCGATTGTACCTTTTCTCAAAAGCTGACTTAAGTTAAAATGTTACCCTTCATTCTTAGTTCGATCATTTGCTGATAAGTTCCCGAGATAGAAAGAGCTAGAGAGAGATAAATTTGTCTTTGCTGTTAAAGTTGTCTAAGCGAAAGCTAAAAACCCTACATTTAGAAAGAAAAGTAAATCTCATTTGGCAATGAAAGAAATCCAACAATCAAAAAGAATGATTCTTCAAAAGCAGTTGATGAATCCATGAATTAGAATTTGAAACGAATGAAGATGT
The DNA here is from genome assembly GCF_026930045.1 of Uloborus diversus. Lineage (NCBI taxonomy): Eukaryota > Metazoa > Arthropoda > Arachnida > Araneae > Uloboridae > Uloborus > Uloborus diversus. Next base: position 120,892,133 of record NC_072740.1, read on the forward strand.
GAACCTTTCCCGAAGTAAAATCAACTCTATTCTAGTGGTTCCAGCAGTATCGAAATCAAAACCATGCCATTCCTTCAAGTGGATCTTTGCTGCGTAAGAAAGCAACGAATTTTGCTAATAATACTGAACATAGAAAATTTCTTCGCCAGTGCTGGATGGCTGGAGAAGTTCAAGACCAGACACAACTTCGTCTTCAGAACTCTTCAAGGCGAAACTACATACTGTGCAAAAAAAGCTTTTAAGTTCTGTATTTTTTCTGTTATGCGTACATATTAAAATTTTGATGGTTTTTAATATTAAAATGTCAAAAACCAAAACTAGCGGTAAGTCGAACTTCCGATCAGTCGAAGTTTTTCGTTGGTCCCTTTCGAGTTATTGCGAATTGACTGTATATAAATTATAAGATAGCAGCAGTCACCGAAAGGAGATGTTTGGAATAGAAGGTTTAAGGAGAAATTGATGGTTTAATAAAATGTTTTGAAGAAGTCCCAGAAATTGTCCATAAGATGCTGGGAAACTCAAATTTAAAATGAAGTATATTCCTAGCAACAAAACGTTTCCCTTCCTAGTGTGCAGTCTTTTTCTAGACAAATAACTTGCCCTGCTGTGGACGTAATGCAAGGCCTCTCTCCAAAAGAAATACTATGTCCAAGCCTCTTGGAGTCATCATTTAAGTCAATTTAAAGAAATAATGTACAATGTAGTATGTAATGTATACAATGCAATATTTTGTGAATTTAAATATTTTCATATATACGATTAAAAATATTACTTTAAGACATCGTTTCCCAACGTTTTTTAGTTTGCATACCACTTGGTTGTGCAACTGACAATTGTACCACTTTCGGAAAGTGATTGTATTTTGTGATTTTTTAAAAATATTTTATTGCAAATCTGTTTATTTATTTGCGTTAATTACTTTTTGGTTGACCATGCTTGCGCATCACACGAGTGAAATTCCATTGAAACATGCCTAAACTTCATAACAGATTTAAAGTCATTGAAATAATAAACTCAGTGTATATATGTGTAAACAATGTATATATGTGTACATATGTATAAACAGTGTATATATGTAAAAACTGCTACATGTGTCTGTTCAAAGTTTTATATTTATCTATTACTTTGTCACATTTTGTTGCTAATAAATGGTTTTAATAAAAACAAAAAGTACTTTCAAAAAAGCAATGAATTTATTCTCTTATAATAATCAAACATTTTCACTGAAATATATTTAACAAGATCCTTTATTTTGTTTCAAAAAACATAATTTTTTGAAATTTACTGATGGTTAACAGCTAAATTTAAATGTCCGCTCTTAAAGATAAACAATATCGATAGCCGGGTTTCTAATCATCGGCTGCACATGTTAACACCTTAACTGTATTTTATTAATTATAATATTTGTTTTATCTGTTACAGAAAAAAAACTTGCTATAATATGCGTTTATTCATTTATTTTTTATGTCCGCCATTATTGATTATGTTTTGCGTACCTTCAACTAGCATGTCGCGTACCACCAATGGTAGGTGTACCACAGTTTGGGAAACGCTGCTTTAAGAAATATTAGTGCTGATACTAATCATGAAACTATTAGGATAGTTTTATAATGACAAAAATAAATAAATAAATTAGTAGCAACCTAAAGAGTATAATATATTTTTTGTAGCATAAATTATTTTCCTATGCGTCTCTGTTATCGATATATTAGGAGATCTTACTTCAAGTTATGAAAGTCGGAAATTTTCAAAAAAGCAATCAATCTAGCGAGTTTCAGTAAGAAATAGCAGACATCTTTCACACGCAATGCAGAAGGTTCAAGAGCGTAGAAACTTCAATTCCTTGGCCAAGTCTTTAAATTTGGCGCTTTTCTTGATTCAAAACCATTATACACTTTTTAAATATAACTACAAACATGTCATAAGGGTGCACAGAATTATGAATTGATCTCTGAATATTTGGTCGGCCAAAGCAAAATCATTCCACCATCAAAATTTCACTGAAACTTATGTTTTCACATGTCTGAAAATATAAAATTAACACATTATTGCTGATACAGATGTAATTTTCAAATAGATGTATGTAGCTGTTTTGCAGTCTAACTCTAATAAGAGTAATATTTGGACCTGAATTGAATTGAAAGTAAGTGTTATACAGATCTTTCACTAACCACTACTATGATTTTACACGTTATTAAACATGCAGCAAAAATAATTTGTAGATTTTAAAAAAGTGGAAATAATTCAGAAAAGTTTAGAACTTCTGAAACAAAAAAAAAAAAAAAAAAACCCTTGAAGTAGCAGTAAAATTCGGTAAAGCTCCATCAAGCCCTTTCTACCATTTTTAAAATTAAGATGCAACAGAGAAAACTTTAAAACTCTTTAAATTACCAAATACTTATTTAAATATTTAAAATATTTTGTGTTACATCACGGAACGCGGGAACGTCCTAGCCGCCAAGAAAACCAAATGCCTACCGCCAAGGAAACCAAACGTCAAAAGGCACCAAAAGCAAATCCACCGCCAAGAAAGACGAAAGAAAATAAACGCGACTAAGTACAGTTAACACGATAGGACAAGTTGGGGTTTTATGGGATTTTCACCCCTCTGTATCTCAGCCCCATGAAGTTGATTTTTGGTATACTCAATCTCTAGTGGCCCCTGACGACGTAAACAAAATAGAATTCCCTGGACCATCAGAGGGAGGAATTAAAGTTAGAAAATCTCTGTTCAAAAAAGTTTTCGCTTTCTTTGACAGGGCTACAGCCCAGATGAAAACAGGAATCAAGCTGAAATTTCGCACACACATTCCTTGTGCCCTACTGATGTGCCTTTTGTGCCATTTGACCCCCCTCCCCTTCCCCCCTCGTTTTTACCCCCCAAATTGTACTTTCTTGGGGTTTTATCACAGCCCCCGGGGGGGGGGGGCTACAGTAATGATTTTTTGTATACATACTCTTGGGGGGCCATTGAGTACATGTACAAAAATTCAACCTCCGGACATGGGCCGGAGTAATTAAAGTTTGAAAATTACTATATTCGCCTAAATTCTTATGTACTTATTCTCAGCTCATTGGGTTTGTTAATCTCTGACTGCAATTGCAATGTTAGAACAGATCTAACAGTTATTCAAAAGTTGTCTGAAGAAATGAAATTCAATCAAGACTAAAACAGATCCGACAGTCGCAACTAGACCTTAAATCGCGGATATCACAAATTTGCCACAGCGACTGCGCATGAGTGCAGACTAAGCTCATTTTGTTTTAAGATTCCATGTTGTTTATATTTAAGCAGAGAAACAAATTAATGAATGATATTAGGATGCTGTCCCCCTCCCCAAGTTTTGTCGATACCAAATTTTCTCCCCCCTGTTTTTCAGTTTTGATATATTTAAGGGGGAAGAAATTTTAAATGTCGGCGCGAAACTGGGGTTAAACCATTAGAGTATTTAAAAAAAAAAAAAAAAAAAAAAAATTACAATTAAACTGTTTTAATACAGAATTTTCCTATTTTCCCCTTTTTTTTAACTAGCGTGTTCATCAATTTGTTGTAAACGAACTTGAAAAAAAAATTTTTTTTTCAAAAATTTTTGTTGATTACTTTTAATTTACTAAAGTTTTTCAGCATCCATTTCATTTTTAAAGACATGTTTATCAACAAACTAGTTCAATAACTTATATATTCTATTGTATTTAATTGTTTTTCACCCGGTATTAAGTCATATGAATGCTAATTGTAAAAAGTAAATGAAGAAAATAATTCTCTTAATGATTTTTTTTATTCATTTTTAAAATATTTTTCTGCGGAGTTGAACATTTTCCTCAGTTGAGGTTACTTTAATTTTTACTTCCAGAGGATTAATTTTACATCCTCCAAATGTAACAAATACCAATTCCCAAGAAAGTTTAATGTTTGTTTTTTATTTCATTATTTCGTCTAATTTTTAATTACTTCTTATATTAATCGCAGTTCTTACATATCCTAAGTCAATTTCACGTCAATGCGCGATGCATTTATTCAGAACAATCCAAATGAAAAAAACGTTCAATATTGCGACCTTATTCTTTTGTCTCATTCTCATTGAATAATTTTATTTTTCTAACAACTATAGGCAATTTGAATTTTATCATATTTATAATTACTGAATTTGAAAATTTATTTATTCATCCATTCACACACAGTGTAACCAACTATAATGCACTCTTCTCTTTTCTTTATAGAATTGCGTTATCTAATGTAAATAATCATGTATGTAAATGAAAAAGTTTATTTTTCATTTTTTGCCACCGTAAACATTGAATTTAACCTACGTAATTTTTCAAACATTTATATTTCTGCTAATTATAAGTAATAAATGAATACGAAAAAAAAAAGCGATCCTTCGTTAAGAGGGCTATGAAATCCTATTATTATAATTATTATTGATTGATATACATCTATCCACTAGATGGCAGCATGAACGATTAAAAAATCAAGCAGAAATATTGCACTATTTCACCCGGACACCTTCGGTCCATAACCGAACGTAAAGCGTCAAGGTGAAATAGTGCAATATCTTCGCTTTTCTGCATGATTTTCTTATGGTCACATGCTGCCATCTACTGGATAAAAGTATGAGTATCGATCAATAATTATTACAAAAATAAGGTTACAAAGTGCCCGATTAATGGAGGTTCTCTTTTTTTTTTAGTATTCATTTATTCTTTATAATTAGCAAAAATATAAATATTCGGATAATTAAAATGGCTAACATTTTTGTTTACGTTGGAAAAAAATGAAAAAAAAAAAAAACACTTTTTCATTTACGTGCATGATTATTTACAATAGATAGTGCAATCTTATAAAGGAAAGAGAAGGATGCATTATTTTTGGTTACTCTTGGTATAAATGGTTGAATAAATAAATTTTCAAATTCATTAATATTTTAACATTATAAAATTCAAATTGCCTGTAAGGGTTAGAAATAGTAAAATTATTCAAATAAAACAAGAATAAGGTAACATTATTAAAGGTGTTTTTCATTTGTGTTATTCTGAATAAGTACATTGAGCATTCACATGAAATAGACTTAATATATGTAACAGCTGCGATTCATGAAAACAGTAATTTAAAATTGGACGAAAAAAATTATAAACATTAAACACTCTTGGGAATTGGTATTTGTTACATTTGGCGGATGTAAAATTAATCCTCCGAACAAAAAAGTTCATGCAACCTCAACTGATGAAAGTATTCAGTCAACTTCGCTAAAAATATTTTAGAAATGAAAAAAAAAAGCATTAATAGAGTTATTTTCTTTCTATTCATTAACTTTTTTCAATTAGCATTCATAATGAATTAATGCCAGGTGAAAAATAACTATATATACAATAGAATAAAAGTTATTAAACTAGTTTCTTGATAATCATATTTTTAAAAAATGAAAATGGTGCCGAAAAATGTCTGTTAATTAAAAGTGAACAACGAAAATTTGTGAATGGAAAAAAAAATTCAAATTCGTTTACAACAAATTTAATGATGAACATATCAGTTAAAAATATGAGTTATCTGTTTTACATCAACTACAGACAAAAACACTCAAATATTTTACTCTGCAAGACTCTCATATGGGTCATTCCATGCGAAATGAGCAAATCAGCTGTGGCTGACATGTCACAGATTTCAATGAAAATTTTTATTTAGGTAAACCATGCATATCTATAAGGAAATGCAAAGTATGAAAGTTTAAAAACTGTTTGTTGCTTTGTTATTGAAATTAGAAGTTGATGCTTACGCTAAGCCTAAATTTTCAGAGTTCATTGCTGCCAGTTTGTGACTCAACAACTCCATAAGTCATAAACATACACTTAAAAAATAAATATTTCCGCATTCTATAAACTCTTTCTCTATTGAGAAAGAGCAAAGTAAAATTTACTTGGATCTTTTTTTGAATCTGAGATATTAACAAAGATTGAAATTTTGCCTATTTACTTCAGATTTTAAATCACTCTTCTAGCTCTTTTAATGAAAAAATAACAGTAAATATGATTCAGATTGAAAAACTATCTATAAGTAACTACCTGCTCTAATTTAATAACTGTTTATGAATTTCTTGACGACGAAATTGTACTAAAAAATAATCGAAAATTTCCAAAAATTTCATTTTTTCCTCTATTTCAGATGTTTTTTTTAAAAATGAGGGAATGCTTTAAATTTACTCTATTTTTTTTACATAATATATTGAAGTGTCTTTTAGATGCTACTAAATTTTAATCATTGGTATCAGCGTATTTTTGTTACTAGAGTAACTTGAACTAAGGTAAAATTTCATTAGTTATTTCATTTTATTTTGTAAGTTTAGCAAAACTAACCATTTCTTTCGTGTTTCATTTTCTCAAAAGCATGTTTATGAAGTACATGCTGAAATGTACATTTTTAAAATTGAAATAAATGTCAATTTTACTTGCTTTTGTATCATTTAGTCGTTTATCAAGTTCTTTGAATTCTCGTAATTTCACATAAAGGTCAATCCATACAGGTTCCACACAGTATAAACTACTCATTCATGTCCAAATATTTCTAAGTTATGAAATTAAAATAATTATTTTGAAAATTACCATGTGTTTTTTCAGTATAATGTATTATATAGGGCACAATATACGTAATTTAAGAAGGTGCCATGAAGTTTTTACACTTTTTATTTCTGTTTTAGTGTGTGAATTGACTAGCGAAATTGCTTAATTTCAAAGACCTGTATCTTTTTTACAAACCAAATACAAAATAAAATATGTATAACATGTATAGTACTTGAATGGAATAATCAATTGGCCAGGAAATTTTATTTTTAATTCAATCCCCTTTTGGTTTATAGGGGTCTTAAAATGTCATTTTTGTCATTTTTCCGAATTTTGAGGGGCTATAATCTATAAAGGGTACTCAAACACACAGCAACAGTTACATACTCTTTTTAGCATGGTTCCAGGGATTAGTTTTTGCCGTATTTCATTTTGTGTTTCCGTCCCCTACGTGAGTTATCCCCCTTTCAAATGAGTAAAATTTTTACATTTGGTCTTAAACTTTAACCTGTTGCCATTATTTTAATCATTAACGTACAGCTACGTAACTCAGCATGTAAGACTATCAACTTATGCACTTTAACATCAAAGCGTTAAATTGACTGTCATAAATGTAATTCAAATAGATTTTGGCCAAAATGCAAAGGTCTAAAAGTCCCATTTTCGACTACGAAAATCACTTTTGATGACCTCCAAAAAATCAAAGTTGAGAGAAAAAATAAGAGGTTTTAAACATCTTTCATATGCAGCTTTCAGGGATATGAATTTCAAAAAAATTAAAAATTGTCGAGCGCAACCATCCGTCGAACCTGTATGGACTGACCCATAAAACAAAGAAAATGCTATTTTTCTGAATTTTATTTTACGTTTGGAAATCAAAAACCAATTTCGAATTTCTTCAAGCAAAAAGTAGAAACACAGCTCTATATTCTTGAAAAATTTTAAAGTTGTCTGAATTTTCCCTCATTTGAATTTTTGTGTGTTCGTGAAGGGGAAATCATCATTTTACAAAATGTCACTAAGTTTAAAACTGATTTTGAAGCCAAAGGTTTTAAAATACAACTTCAAAAGTAAGGTATTTCTTTTACGATACTTAGCACATTATTGGGTATTAATTTCATCAAAGCTAATGCATTCCTTAAAGATTGAGATTAAAAAATAAAATGCTTAATTATGAGAAAATTGAAATATTTTCAGTTTTTGAGACTCGGTTAAAAGTTAACTAGAATAACTTTGAAAATTTTACTGATATCAGATTGATTACCCTACTCCATAGATTGCAAAAACATAACTTTTATGTTTTCATTAAATAGTTAATAAGATACAAGCCTTCAAAAGTGCAACATTTAGCATTTATGAGAATGCTGTTCAATTTGAACAATTTTCAATCGCATGTAAATATTTAAATAAAAAATTTTAAGCAAAAATATTTTAGATATTTTTATATAGGCATAAAAGGAACCTGTATACCAAATTTCATAAAAATCAGTTACCATGCGGCCACCACTTTTTTTGCGAATTTTGCTGATTTCGCATGGAATGACCCATATGTGAAACACATTTTCTATGTTAAAATTCTATATGAAAATAGTTTTATAGTAATAATGATAAAGGTTAGAAATGACTACTTAACATCAGGGATTGTGATCTTTTAATTAAAAAAAAATCGGATTTTTTTATTTAGATCTTTTTTTAGTCTTGAAACATTTGTAGATATCAATTACCATTATTGATCTTTTAGTGCAAGTCTAGAGGCATAGTTCATGGTAAATTTTTATCATAAAATGTTTGTACATTGTGCATAGCAATCTGGAATTTTTTCCCCAGTCCCTTCCCTCCCTTTTTTTCACGCAGTTTTCAAACAGAATTTTCTTTTTTTATAAAAAGAAAACTGTCACACATGATGATAGAAGTTTTACAATGACGATTAGAAATCCTTGCGTACTAATTTCGTCACCACTAGGTTTCAACTCTAGCTGGTCTGCCCCCCCCCCCCCTCTTTCACCAGCTACTACCACCAATCATTCAAATATACTTCTAAGAAACACTGGTACTACTATATTTCCTAGAATTATAAATTTTATACCTTTTTCAAGATAAAGTCTTAAAATTTGACAATTTTCTATGTTTATCAGCTCAGTGTCGACTAAAGTTCTGAAATAAATTCAATTGGGGTGAATAAGGCAATTGTTATTTAATTAATAAATTAATGCTTAAAATGATTGAATAAGTAAGCGAATTGAACTATGTCACTTTGCCCAGCAGGCACTTGACTAATTTAAGAAAACGTTTAAAAAAAATGTTCTTGACTGACAACAAAATATTAAAATATGAGCACAATTTTTTTTTAAATCCTAACTGTTATCATTTAATACTCAATGTGTTCATAATTTAGAACAGTACATGCTTTCGATTTTGTTAATACTTATTGTTAACTGCTTGACAATCTTACTTAATGTTAAGCAGTGTTCGTTGATTTAAATCAGCTTGATTTAAGTTATGATTAAAATCAGGATTTAAATTAAGTAATTTATAGAGAAAAAAAACCCCGTTTGAATCAAGAAATTGTTTTAACAAAATCATTAATTAAAATCAGTTGATTTTATTTTTAATAATTAAATTTTAATTTTTAGAATGTATTGCTCTAAATTTAACTGCACTGCATTATGCAATCTTAACTTTAACTGGCTAAACTACATAGATTACTCTTTGTGTGTGCGTAACAAATTTTAAAACTCTTGCAATATTGCTTTTATTCCAAAATTACAAATCAGAAATATATATATAAAATTGCATTTTTTCTTATATACCATGACTAATATATTTAAGTAAAGTAATTGTTTAACATTATTTTACACTAAAAGTGTACTTGATGATGGAAACCTTATCATTAAGCCAGGGGTGCTCATCAAGAGAGGGGAAGGTGTCATGCCGCAAGTTGAACCATAGAAATTTTTAGGGGAGTTGTTTTTAGGGGTATTTTTCTCAATTTTGGGGAGCTCTTGATTGGGGGGGGGGGGCTTGACTTCGTGACATTTAGGGGGGTGTGCTCTTTCCCTTTAGGTTGAGGGGCACCCCTGATTAAGCAAAGCGTAAAACAAAACCGCATCTTATCTAAACGTTATAACGTATTTATGAATCTTAAGAATTTATTTAATGTTTAGAAAACTAATCCTAATTTTAAGAGTAAGCTGAAAGGTTCATTAGTTCAGACTGCTTCATAATCAAGTTTTAACAATTGCCTCTTTCACCCCAATTAAATCTATTTCAGAACTTTTGTCGACTCTAAGCTGATAAACATAGAAAACTGCCAAATTTTACGGTTTTTTCTTCTAAAAAGTATGAAACATATAATATTAGGAAATAGCCGTACCACTGTTTCCTAGAAGTATAGTTGAAGGATTGGTGGTAGTAGATGGGGGAAGGGGGAGGGGGGCAGAGCAGCTAGAGTTGAAACCTAGTGGTTGATAGTCAAAATTTGTTCTGAAGGATAACTGTCATTGTAAAACTTCTTACAACATGTGTGACAGTTTTCAGTTTAAAAGCGAAAATTATACTTGAAAACTGCTTGAGAAAAGGGGGAGAAAAGACTGGGGAAAAAAATTGTAGATTATTATGCACAATGTACATGTACAGACATTTTATGATAAAAATTTATTATAGACTATGCCTCTGGACTTGCACCATAAAATCAAAATAAAAATTCCATCAACCTTTTTTTAAATTTTAAACGCTAAATTTGTTTTGAATCATATTATTTGTGTTAAAACTATTTTACTTATACCTATTATTCAAACATAGCTACTGCCATGAAATGAAAATAGCTAAAAAGTTGCTGTTTCACCTATTGTGTGTGAAATATATTATGTTTTTAAATGTAAAGTAGGGTTGGTCGGGGTAAGTGGGACCCCTTTTGAGAGTAGTTCGTTTTTGAAACCTTATGCATAACTTTTGAAGCAAAAAATTTAACTTATTGTCTTTGTTTATTAATAATATATAAGATAAAAAATGTTCATTATTTTCTAAAATAATGCCTTGAATATTCTTAACGATTATATTTTTTAAAAAATCGGATGGGGCTCCCACTTAACCCATAGGGTAGGGCCCGCTCTAATAGTTTTGCCGCCCTAGGCGATATTGACTAGTGCCGCACCCCACCCACCCCCATTGAATAATAATCATAATATAAAATAATAATATGGGTTTTGCATATCAAAACTGCGGTACACACTTTAATTTGTCTTTTTCATTAATAAAGTAGTGCATCTTAGGTCACTGAAACGAATGTTAATATTTTCAAAAGACTTTTAAACCACGCAATTTGCCGCCTCTAAAACTAAATTAAATTTGTAGTTATATTCCGAACTATGCTTTGCATGTCCAAGCACTGATACACACTCTAAATTATTTGTACTTTTAGCCTTGAAGCAGTGAATCTTATGGCGCTGAAACAGATTTTCATACTTCGAAATTTGCTGCCCCTAAAATATGCCACCCTATGCGGCTGTTTACCCCAATAGCCGGGCGTGAGTAAGGGGTAAGTGGGTCACCCCCTTTAAATTTAAATGAAGCATATCTAAAAATGCGGTAAGGCGGTCTTACATGATAAATTATGTACATTTTTAGTGTGAATTATTTTTTTGGAAATGCATCCATTTATAAGGTACTTACTGCCTTTTAAATTTGTATCGCGGAAAATTTTTAAACGAAAAACAAAGCAATTTCATTTGTGAAATTTATCGAAAGTCTATAGGGACATAAATTTTACTTTTACATATGAAGGTGTGTTTAATGAACGTAATACAGTTGATTTAGATCAATTTTAGTAAATTTGCCAAAACTGTAAGTTAAAGAAAATAATTGGAAACACTAAATGACTGCGTCTTTGTAAAGTTGGCTAATAAAGAACCATTATCGTTTCATCCTCAGTAATTATCCCAACATCTATCAGCTGCACAATGCCAATAAAAAGTGTCACTATTTCTATTCATTCTTGAAAATTCAACACTATTTTTTAATTAGTATCATCAACTTCCAACATTAGATCTACTTAAATCGAAATGATTTTCTGTCACGTATGTTTCACAAATACATAATCACCAGCTTTAGCAGTTTTTAGCTCAACTATCAATTCCTATTTAAGTCGTCATAGTTGTCTTGTATTTCACCGAAACAAATACTTAATCAGAGTTGCTCTTTATTTTTAAATCCCCATTATTATAGGGGGACCCAATTACCCCATAGTGAGGGGGTAGATATAATACCCACCTACTTAGTAAGTGGGTATAATACCCACTTACCACGTATAGCAAAAATGTACGGGGTAAGTGGGAATCCTCTTCTTAAACACTTATTAATATTTTATTAAAAAATTCTTGTTGCTGTATGAACTTTAAGTTATTTTGTGGGTGAAAGATTAATTATAAAAAATAATAAAACTAACCTGGAAACACCTCTTTGAAAAATGTTGCTTGAACTCGTAAAAAAAATCTGATTTTTTTTTTTTTTTTTTGACTAAGTGACTAAGAAAAATTTCACAAATCCCAAATATGTGCTGAACCAATTACTGTGATGAAATTTAACACGATCTGTGCGAAAGATTTTGAAAGAGTTGAATACAGTTTGAAGAGTTGTTTATCCCTATTTCAGTTTTAGGGGGCTGACCCTCTTACCGCAGTGACCCACATCCCCCAACAAACTGTAATCTACAAATGTTTCAAGAGTTTAAAAAAAATCTGAATGAAAAAATCCGAGTTTTTTGATTTAAAAAGAAAATTAAATATAATTTGAATTTTGACATCTTGAATTCAAATTATATTTTTTGCAGTCACGCGTGTTTGTGTCTGTGTGCAGGCATGAGAGTGTGTGTGTGGGTGTGCCTGTGTTTAGGCATGAGAGTGTGGGTGTGTGTAGGTATGTGCATGTAGGTGTGTATGTGTGTGTGCCTGTGTTTAGGCATGAGAATGTGGGTGTGTGTAGGATATGGACGCAACCTGGATACGGTTTTCGCTAGAGGATGAGCATTAGGAGGAGCCGGTCGACGGTGGTGCTGCTTAGGGAGGCGGGGGGAAAATAAAATCATAAGACATCAAAACCGTGAAGTGAGAACAATAAGCAATTTAATTGCTCAAAAATCACAAACCCTGATGTTAAGTAGTCATTTCTAATAACCTTTATCATTATTACAATAAAACTATTTTCATATAGAATTTTAACATAGAAAATGTGTTTCACATATGAGCGTCTTGCAGACTAAAATGTTTGAGTGTTTTTTTGCCTAATCGAGCCCGTCGTGCAAATGTCTTTTGAGCGCTTTTATGCAGTGGTGTTCCCCCCTCCCAAAAGCAAGAGTCCCCCCTAAAAACAGAAAAATAACTATCAAACTCCCCCCCCCAAAAAAAATTAATGGCGCAACCTGCGCCATGATCCTTCCTAGGTAGGCACCCCTGACTAAAGAACGGCAAATTGAAGGACCGCCCCGGGTGGCAAACACCGTAGCTACGCCACTGGGGGATGGCTGAGGAAAATCATGGAACCAATGTTTTTTCCAATGTAGAAGTTAACTCGAAAAGGAAAAAAAAAACAATGAAGTTTTTCAAAATTTCGTTATAAGAAAAAAAAGTTAACACTTGAATATAAGAGTTTCTTGAAAACCTCCTAATAAAACAAAAACTTCCCTTTTTACCATCAGGAAAATGGTGGTAAGACTAAGAAAGGGAGGGGGAAGGATCCTTCAAATCCCTGACAATCTTAGCAATTTATTTCCGTTTTTTTTAACCATCGGCCATTTGGAGAAAAACAATCGGTCATCTTTGAACAATCGGCATGCATCGGCCCATCGGCCAAAGAATGCCATCGGTCGAGCCCTAAATCTACGGTTAGTTCTCGAACTAAAAGAATGTAGTTAATCATTAAGACATGTGAAACGTGGGTTAAGAGGAAGCATTTGAATGGCACCAGAACAACAATTTTAAAAATGTATTTTCGTAAAAAGTCTTGGAAAAATAAACTTTTTTTTTTCAAACTTTGAAACTCATTTCCCGGACGGTAAATCTTAATATTTTCCCAAATAGAAATGAATGTTTCGGGTGCAAATAGATTGTATCCCAAATGCGCAAGTCAACGCTTAAATTTAAAACGAAAAAATAAACGATATATCCTATTTTGCAAGCGAGCGTGCGTGCGTGCGTGCGTGTCTGCGCGCGTGCAGGCGTGTGTGTGTTCCGTGTAGAATATAAGACTCTTCCATCCAGGAGTGGTCCCGCACGCGGAAGGCAGTGGATTTCGATAAATTTAATGCTTAAGTTAAGCTTTGAATGACTGCAAAAGATTAATAGCCATGGCGACGAAAGTTTGTCCTCTTAATAAATATTAAAACAACGAGCTAGATGTATTCTCGTCGTCATGGTAATCTGAAAAATCGGAGCAACATCAACTTTGGTCAAGTGAGGATAAGCAATTTGTGATTGCTCTGTAATAAAATGCTGTTTTACTTAACTCTCCAAATCTTGATTCAAGGTTACTAAGATTACGAAAGTTGAATGTGTTCTGAGCAATCCAATCACATTAGTGATTTGATGAAGTATTTGGATTCTAAACTATCGATTTTCTTAACGACATTTAGTATTTTTCATATTGAACCAAACTTAGAAAAGGATTGGCGGAAGAATGGGCCTTTTGAGAAAAATGCAACATTATGCGGTACCTAAAAGTTTCATATATTTCTTTTCTTATATGGTCCAAACACAGTTCCACTCTGAAATTTTTACCATGCACACATTACTGAGCAAAAGATTTACTTACTATTTTTCAGATTTTTGAAAAATTTAATTTCAAGATCATTCAAGGTAAAATCATGTTTTTCATCACCTAGAAATATTAATATTACAGTATTATAAGTAAATGTGTAGCTTATTTCGTAGGAAATAAGCTACACATTTTTTAGCACAAATTAGCACATTTCGTAGGAAAGCGTGCCCAAAAAACTATAAAATGACACCTAGTAAAGTATTCGAGCTCTAGTAAACGCTGAGAATAAGTTTTTTTAAATACTGAAACTTGAAGACTTACCCGTTTTGAGCACTTCAGGTGGCGAAAAAAGAAACAGACCGGCGGTCAGAAAAACGTTGAAACTTTTTTTCTATTAATGCACATGTGAACTTAAACCTGTAAATTTCTTTAAAATTATTTGACATGAACCCAAAAAATGCATTTTTTTTTGTCTATTTACCAAGTAATTACACATGTAACTCCTCTGATAACCTGCAAGTCCCTCATCACATGCGTGTTTCTTTTGTATTTTATTTATTTATTTTTTTTGTCTTTATATCTATTTGTAATTTCTTTTTGAATGGCAAATTCCATTCCAACACATTCATAGTTTTCCTTTTCAACAACGTAGGTTTGTTTTTGCTTTCATTAAACCTTTTGTTTGAGAATTAGGATGAATTAGGCTAAATTTGTGTCTTCGTTATCTTTTCAAAATTATGTTAATTTCTGAAGATATTTTATAGTTCACTAAACAAAATGAAATTTTTGGTGTTTCTTAAAATCCAGGACAGTTGAGACAAAAATTTAGAAAAAACTAAGTGCAGTTGATGGTTGGATTTATTTCATATCGCAATTACATTTGTAATCATACTTGCAATTAATGTTTGCGAAAAGTTTAATGACTGAAGATAGTGGAAGAAATAAAATAATGGTGCACATAAACCACGAAAATGCTATTAAGAGCCAGTTTTTTTAAGGATCAGGCAGGCTGGATATTCGACATTTTTGATTTCGCTGAAATTTTCGAGGTTATGTCCCTTATTTGAAACTACTAAACACGTTTTTATTTTTGCAAAAAAAATTTTCTTAAACTTTTTGGAGGTCAAAGTTCCATTTTTTCAAGAAAAACGTACCGATTTACATAGGCCAATACCTTTTACTTTAAGAGTGAACAGCAACACTGGCAATTATTTTGTGTTCTACTATATCTTCGGTATCTGTTAGTACATAATTAGTTGTGGTTGACTCCTTTCGCAAAGGTCAGGGGTCACTCAAAGTTGTACAAAAAGTTTTTTTCTGCAAATTTGACCGTCGAAATGTTCTTGCGCCAACAGCGAGCCAAATTAGTACATATTTCAGTAAATACATACCATACAGTAGTATCCAAAAAGAGAGATTTGTGTGGCTGACATTTGGCGCACCGAAATGTGACTGAAAATGCAGAAATCCCAAAATTGCATGACTTTCAAGGTCATTAATTGCTTGCGACAAGAATCAGCAGATATGAAACTATCTGGAGAAGCTTTTGTCATAGAAATACAATCCGATAACAGACCTGTGGCTAATGTTTCAAATTTTACATAATTTGACTCTAAACTTTGCTCAGAGTGTTTTTCGGCACTTGTGGAAAAACTGCCAATTATCTGATTTTAAATATTTATTACTATTATTTGTACCAATATTATAATAAATTTTCATAAACTAACTAAAATGGTTACAAAAGACGACATAAGCTAGGAACCAAATTGAAAATTAAGTCCATAAACTACTCGGTATGCAATAAAAACTCTTTGTCTAAGTTAAATAAATACCCATGTGAATGAAAAGTAAAATAAGAAATAACGTCAAATAGCACGAATGGCAGATTACTGCAGACACGTGTTTCGGCGTAACAAGGAACGCCTTTTTCAAATCAAAAGAAATCTGCTTATGGATGAAAGGCATCCGACAAAAGAAACTTTTTTCGAATGTCTTCATGTATCAACTCATTTCTTTTGCGTTGAAAAAGGCGTTCCTTGTAACGCCGAAAAACGTGTCAACACGCGTTGTCATTTCTTATTTTCTATTTGTCTACTTGGTCAGGCGACTTATCTTGAAACATCTCGTCTTCCTTTTTAGAATTATGAATCTGCTTAAGTGCATAAGGTTCAAACTGAAACCAAAAAACCTTTTAAAGACCACGAATTTGAATGGATTTCTAAGAGTTTAGGACACTTGCCAATAGCAAAAAAACGCGCTTCTCATTTACAAAAAGACTCACGATTATAATATTTTCATGAAAGGAGAGGAAACTGGTATTCAATCATCTCCAGAAAGCACAACAAATGAAATCAAACACATCCGACAAAAGCGTATGTCTTTTGTCTGATGCCTTTTCATTCATAAGCTGATTTCTTTTGATTTGAAAAAGGCATTCCTTATTTCGACGAAACACGTATCTGCAGTAATCTGCAATTCGTGCTATTTGACGTTGTTATATCTTATTTTACTTTTCATTCACAAGGGTATTTATTTAACTTAGACAAATCGAGTTTGTTGCATACTGTGTAGTTTATGAACTTAATTTTCAATTTGGTTCCTAGTTTATGTTGTCTTTTGTTACCATTTTAGTTTATGAAAATTTATTATAACATTGTTACAAATAGTAATAAATTCTTAAAAACAGGTAATTGGCATTTTTTCACAAGTGCCGAAAAACTCTTTGAGCAAAATTTAGAATCAAATTATGTAAAATTTGAAACATTAGCCATAGGTTTGTTAACTGATCGTGTTTCTATGACAAGAAAAGCTTCTTCTCCAGGTAGTTTCATATCTGCCGACTCTCTTAGCGCAAGCAATTAGTAACCTTGAAAGTCATTCAATTGTGATTTCTGCATTTTCATAGTCAAATATTTCGGTGCGCCAAATGTTAGCCACACAAATCTCTCTTTTTAAATACTACTCCATGGTATGTATTTACTGAAATAAGTTCTACTGTGGCTCAGTGTTGGCGCAAAAAGATTTCGACGGTCAAAGTTGCAGAAAAATTTTTTTCGTACAACTTTGAGTGACCCCCGACCTTTGCGAAAGGAGTCAACCACAACTAATTATGTACTGACAGATATCTACGATGTAGTAGAACATAAAATAATTGTCAGTGCCACGGTTCACTCTTAAAGTAAAAAGTATTGGTCTATGTAAATCGATATGGTTTTTCTTGAAAAAACGAACTAAGTCCAACTTTGACCTCCAAAAACCTTTTTTTTTTGCAACAGTAAAAAAAAAAACACGTGTTTAGTAGTTTTAAATAAGGGACATATAATGAAAGTTTTAGCAAAATCAAAAATGTCAGCAATCCAGCCTACCTGATCCTTAAAAAACTTAATCACACCATCTACTGATGAAAATTTCAGTTTGTATTTATTCCGCAGCTTTAATATAGCTTAAATATATAAGTAATATTAGCTTAATTGATATTCTGTTGATTAGTTTTTTTGAAGCCACATTTGAACATCAATAGAATAACTTCAGTTATGTCATATCTAAAACTAAAAGGTACATTTAAAGCAACAGTAGACCTGTTAAATATAATTGAAAACTAATTTAAAATTGAAAACTATTTTTTTTCTTATTGCTAATACCGAAAGTATTGATTCTTTGCCGTAAGAAACACTGGCATTATAAAATAACAAAATAGTTATTAGTACCGGTATTTGGTACAAGTACCAATAAGAGTAAAGCAACAATGTATGTATTTTCATCAGAGCTCTGAAAAAAAAAGCTAATTCTAAAATATTTTAAATAAAACAGAAATTCAGAACTAAAACAATTCACATCAATACAGAAAGGTGAACAAATTTTATTTGAATGCATACATACTAAAGATTTTAGCACATAACTTAATATATTATAAAGTATTTCAGAATTGCATTGCCATTAATACAAATTACACAGCTGTTTTAATGTAACAAAACAGTGGTTTACACTTTCAACCATTTGTAGACTGTAAATAAAAGTTACCGTAAAAGAAAATTAATACAATCAAATGTCACACTTTTAATATTTGTACACTGAATAGTTTGTGTACAAACAGAAGGGGAGTGTCCGACAAAGTGAAATGGTGTAATATTAACTCAGTTTGAAGTGCCACCTACTCCGTAATATTTCAACTATGTATTAACACATTTAGTCTATTCCAGTCAGGAAAAAGGCACTTACCAATAGAAGCAGTTGCCAAAAGTTAACACTCATATTGTAATACTTTGTGGTTAGTCAAACCATTTTTGTAGTTATAAATGAGAAAGTTATTGTTCTTACGATTTAAAATATCAATTGCGACAAATTGATATTTGTTTGCAGTATTTGTTGTATTTAAAGCTTTTTTTTTCTTCAATTTAAGTGTTTTGTACAGTGGGTCTAGTGCATGTGGATTGAAAAGCGAAATAGTTCATTTCGTCGACTCAGTCAATCATTTGTTAAATATCTTACGTCTACATTTATAAATTATTTACATTCCTTCACTTTCCTCAAAGATTTTTTATATTTTTTATTCATTTATATCTTCATTTGTTCACTTATTTTTTTATTTACTCACTCATATGATCAAAAATATTTTGATCATCAAATAGGAACTAATTTCTTAGAATTTTTTTTTCCACTTTGCCCTATGAAAACGAAAAATTCACATTTTTTGAAAGTACAAACTTACTGACAAAAGCCAAACGTAATGTTCCAATGCAAATTTTATTCTAAAATATGTTGTTCTTTATGTACCATAATTTTCAAAACAAATTTCCATTTTTTTTACTTTGGAAAAAGAAAGTTATCTTAACTATTTCACTTTGCTCAAGATTCCCCTATAATTCAAAACAACAATTTTTTTTCAATCATTGGTTAAAATTTACTCATAATGCATTATTACAAGGACAATTTCCATATCACCAACATTATCTAAACAGAATGTTTCATGGTAATTGATGGTCATGGTATTTGCACTAAAACTAAATGAATCTTGATTAATTAGTAGCCATTTTCATGGACCAACTACTTAAAGTGATAGATCGAAATACTGGTGATATTACAAGTTTCTGCTATCTTTTTGCAAAAGCAGCTATTTAGTTCCGTAGACAGAGTCAATGCGAAGTTTAATGTAAACATTTATTTACTAGTTTTTCCAGAATAAATACAATATGCAGCTCTGCTAATGTTGAGTAATAAGCTTAATGTGATCAAATCAAAATAAAGTTTTTGAACCATTAAAAACAAGGGTAATTAATGAAATATAGCGTTAAGTCAGCTAATAACTTAAATTCACAAACCTTTTGATCCACCATATTATGCAGATAAAATAAAGTACGTTGCAGCAGACGTTAAAATTTGCTCAAAGAAAATAAACTTTGAATGCAATGAGTTAGGTTTTTCGTATTACAGAATGCTACAAGCTTTTCATATCTACGAATGACATTTCATAAACGTAATCACCCATGCTACAAACCTATGACATTTTGTTACGTTATTTAATTTGTACAACTAATACAAGACACCCCCCCTACTTTTTCTAATGTAATACATAAACTTTAAAATGATATTGAGGGAGGAAGGGAAATAAAGCAACGCAAATGTAAATTTAGCAAACGAGGATACTTTACAAGCAAAATGAAATGTTTTAGATTTTGCGTGTTTCCCCGACTTCGTCCTAAAGAAAACGCGAAACAGAAAGAATTGGCCAGATTCTCTCCATTCCACAACTTAGGTTATCTAAAAGGAGCGGCCAACACCTTTCAGATAACCTTAGATTTTTCTTTAGACTTTGAATAGCACGAAAGCAATCTTTAACTTTTGATTAAATCATTAAATCCTATAAATTGGGATATATGTTTGAAACTTCTATGAAGAATTTATCTGGAAACCGATAAATTCATTTGATAGCATTTTTTATCAGCAATACACAATTTTGAGTTCCTAATGAAAATGCATCTATACCCAAATTTATATTTTGTTGAACAGTTTCTGTATTCTGAAAAGTACTTCGAAAGCGTGCTATTCGTTTTGATTACTTTTGAAAACCTTAGGTGGAATATCATCAGCGAAGTAAAATCGCTATTAGAAAGTAAAATTATTGAAACAAGACAGGTCGGAATTTTAGAAAATGTATTCCCGAAATTTGAAATCCTTACTTATCATTCAAAATAAACCAAACAAAATGCATTAAGCTTGTTGCAAAGAGTGTTAACGTTTGTGAAAAAATCTGCGTAGAGTAATGCAAAATTTTTGAAACTCATTAAGAGGCATAAATTAAACGTTTCGGAAAGCAATGTCGGAAGATTTTTTTTTCTCTCTTGCGTAACACTCTTCTGCCCTCAGTGATTTTCATTCAAACTAACGGATGCGTCATAGCTTGCATTTATTGCAATATGCCAAACTTCGACATTTTCTGTGCACTTTGCAGAACTTAAATACGTCTGCAGAAAATATCCAATTTGAGAAAAAAAAATGCAGTGACTGCATTGTAAGTGTTCGAGAAAAGCAGTTTAAAATAAAAAATATAAAAATTACGAACTAAATGATTAACAAATCGTTGAAACATATTTCAAGGTGGAAACAAAAGGTTTACATTGTGATTTTTTTTTTCAAGTAAACGAAATCATTTCGAGAATATAAGTTTTAGTTCAAAAAGGGTTTGGAAAACATATTTTAAAGTTGAACATTTGTCAAAAACACTTATCATGTTTTCTAAATTAAACTATCCAGTAGTATAAAAAACATTACGCAATGACAATATGAATAAAAGACGAAATAAACTTTATACAGTTAAGAAACTCACAAGATTGCTTTGATAAGTTTTCTGTTGAACACAGTTTTCAACCGATTAATAATAGATTAAAAAGAAAAAAATTTAAAGATATGAAAAAACCTTTTAAATATTAGCTGCATAGTGATCACATTAAGCTAATCTTACTCTAACGCTTGGTATCTTAAAAAGATCGAGTTAATTAAAAAGACTATTCACAGTGAACTCTCACTTACACAGTCGTTTATGCGCCTCTTTCTCTTTTAAAAGTCGCAGCTCATTATATAGAAAAATAAGGATAATTATCCTTCGTTTCTGCATTGCTCTAGAAATAAATATTTCATTTGCGACTCTTTTTGTCAATAACTAAATAAAATTAAGAATTTTTTTTTTGCTTTGAAGAAATTGTCCAACAGACCAACGAAAATCCCGGACAAAGGAAGAAAATGTCTCTGCCGAGACCACCCTGAAGCTTTTGAAAGTGATACTGACGAGAAAGATTGGGAAATGTCCGACGAAAACGATGAAAAAAGATTCTCCCTCTACAGAGAAGCAATACAAGTATGCATTCCAAATATCCGTGCAAAAATCGAATTAGTTCTTACTGAAGACAAAGCAAAAGTAACTACAACCACCGAATAGGACAAGAATACCCGTAGTCCTAGTCCAACTGCTAGTGCCAGCACAAGGAAGGGACCACCTCCTCCCATCTCAGTGACTGATGTCCCCAATCCTATTAAGGTACTTGACGCTATCTCTCACATCAGTGACGGCAAAGTGGGATGCAAAATTTTCGGGAAATACCCATTCTCATCTTCCCTTCCCTAGAAGAAGGCGTCAATCAGTTGGAATCCAACCTCAATTCAAAGCTCCCCAGCCAACTCCACCTAAGACAAATGACCCTTGAAAGTAGTTTCCTGTGGATTGCCCGCGACGTTGACCCCCGAGAAGTTTAAAAGAGTTCACAGACAAGGAATTTGAAGTCAGAGCCCTGCGTGAGAAGGAGATCATCCTCTTATTCTTAATGATTCTTAAAAGGAACGAATCTTCTGATGAGATTTTCAACCCTTCAAGTATATGTTACTTAAGAATCTCAATGTAGCTGCTTCGATCCAAGCTGACCCCAATACAGTGCTTTAACTGCCAAAGTCATGGATATTCTGCAGTCAAATGCCTCAGAAAACCAAGATGCCTCAAATGTGCTCAAAAGTATAAATCTTTTAAATTTATGAAGAGAAAGGACGAGCCAGTCTGCTGCAAGTTTGGGAAGACGACCACCCTGCAATTGCCCCTGTATGTCCCGGAAAACTCAAACTAAGACCTGCCAAGGTTAAAGGACCTTCCCCAAGTGACCAGAAAACGTATGGAATAAAATAACACCCAGCATCTCTACCAGAAACCTTCCTGCTGAGTCTTGCTGACCTCCAGATCGGAACCACCACTCAACCAGTCTACTCCAGAGATCTCATCATGCTTGTCCAAGTCATGTCTACTTTCCAAGCTGTACAAAACAGCTTCTTCTCTAACTCCCCACCTTTATTCCGGCATTTTGTCCTTTGCACTTCGTTTTTTCCTTTCTTTTTTCCACGGAGTCAGGTAAACAGGGCTCCGCCCCAGGTCTACTCAATATTTCGTAGCAGTAATGACAAATTTAGCAGGGAGAGGAAGGAAGGTGCATTCAAGTGAGTACTTTCACTCTTTTACCTTTCTTTTCGGTTTTAAACTAGCTGTTCAGCTAACAAACATAAACTTGTGCATATTTTGAGATGTCTCTTAACGAAGGGACCAAACTGACGAAGATCTCATTTAAAGTCAGTGTTATAAGGAAATATGAAAAGAACACATCAACGACCAAAAAATATTTAGCTGATTATTTCAAAATTCCGCAGTCGACATTGACTGGAATTCTGAAAAATGAAAGCAATTCCAACAACAAAAAGAATGCAAAGTCCAATCTTCGAAGAGATGCCGGATTCATGGTGGTAAGTTTCCAAAACTAGAAAGCTTTGTTGCAATGGTTTAAAGCATCTCGTGCTTCTAAAATAACGTTTAACTTTGAGCTAATAAGACAGAAATTTGTTCACCTCGCACAGACTTCGGAAATTAGAAACTTTTCGACACCACATGGTTGGGTTGAGAAATTTAGGATGTGGCACGGCTCAGAAATTTGTACCCGACCAGGAGAAAGTGCAAGCGTTGGTAAAAAACTTTAGGGCAAAAAAGAACTTATCTTTATTAAAAGGATACAAAGACATTACTAAAGACATTTTTAATTGTTACGATTTTTTTTTTTTAGGATAGCTAAACGTTAGCATTGAAATGGAAAGCATGTCATGGTGGTAAAAACAGTAAAGACAAATTAACTATTTTGCTATGTTGCAAAGCTGATAGATAGGAAAAAACCCTTTCAATTAAAAATGAAAAAGCCTCGATGTTTTAAAAACATTAAGCAGCTACCGTGTGAGTACTTGAACTATAGTGCAGCATGGATGACGTCGAAGATTTTTCTAGATTTTCTCCATTTGATAAAAAAATGGAAAGAAAACAAGTCAAGTTCTCCTCTTTACAAATCAAAGCCCCGTTCACCCACGAGATCTGTCGCATTTTGATCATGTAAAAATGTGTTTTTTTCTGCAAACTGAACGAGTAAACTACGAACATTGGATTTGAGCAGAAGACATCTTCAAGTAAACTGAGTTGTCGATCCCTTGCTGAATTAGAGACAAGAAATTCAACTGCAGCTGATGTAAAAAATTTCAATTATTGATGCCATGAATATGTTATGTACTGCATGAAGAAGTATCAATGATACCATAATAATTGCTTCAAAAAGGCTGTATTTTTTCCCCAACGAATTTGAATGTACTGACCGAAGTGATGAAAATGAAGATTGGGAAATAGATTTCAGTGATGACACATGGCAAATTTATTTGTTAGACTTTTTTCACTGTATTTGTAGACAAAGAGCGCAGCTTAACTTCAGAGTTAAGAAATATGTAAGACAGCGTTGCAGAAATGGCTTATGGTAGTATGGATGGAAATTTAGATGTTGACGATGAAGACAAAACAAAAGGACCTCCGTATCATTTGAAAGTATTAGACCCTTTAGATCCTCTTCGGGACTATTTGAAACGTATTTCTGACGCTCCATTTGCTCATTTATACGAACTAAAAAATTGGTTTTGAAATTCAGGGGAAAAAGCGAAAAACAATTACGGATTATTTTGAAAGGAAATAAACAATGTTTAGGCATGCTACTTTTTTCCTATTTATAATAGTTACATAATTTGCACAATCAATAATTACACAACCTATTTTCTTTAGAAAAACATTCACGCATACTCTCACTAGAACTTATATACATTGTTTTTCAGAAATTCGAACCAACTTTTTCCACTTACGCGTCTTTCTGTTGGTCCCTTGGGCCAGCGCATAAACGAGAGTTCACTGTAGTTATACGTAAGGAATTTCCCCACTAAAGCAAATCTTTTTCTTTTGCTTTTAATAAACATATTACATAGATATAAAAACAAAAATAAGAAATTCCAGAGAATGGTTCAAACATTTTCAAAAAAATTATTTCAAAATATTTTTTGAACATAAACATACAGAGATTAGTGCTTCAAGAATGACATTTTTGCTCAAACTAAAGCATTCAGTTTGCAAAGACTAAAACTCAGCATTTAAATATTACATCTTGTAATACATACAAATTACATGTTCTGAATAAATTCATAAAACAATTACATAATATCATTAAGAAAGTATCTCAATACCAAGTGCTGTTTCTTTTGAGGGAGAAAGGGCACGCTGTACCAGTCTAAATCATTTTAATACTATGAATAATTTTATTTAAATTTATGACTAACAAATAGCACCTATGTTTCTTTAAACCAAATAATGAAATCACACGGTGCAATCACAGGGCTCCCACTCTTATCAAAACAAAAGATATGGACTTATTAAATATACACATATTTTAACATGCCTTAGTTAAGCATTTTTACTCAGTAAAAAGCTGCAAAGTATTCCCAATTAGATTGCAAAGCCTGAACTAAAAATGAATATTTTAAAAATAGAGCACTAAATTTTTTATATTAGTTCTTAGTGCAAGATGTACCAGAATTTAATTCAACATCCTGATGAAAAACGTTCAATCCCTCAATTATTGTATATATATATGCACAATATACAGGAATTAAATGTAAGAAATAAAGGCTCAATGTTTAATCTTTCAAAAACCTGTTTAAACAGAATTTACTACATGAAAAAGAGGACTAGTTTAATAATACTACTTACTGGAGTAGTTTAGTCTTTAGCATGATTTAAGCAAAAGTTTAAGCACAAAGTTAACTAATCACTAGGTATCCGAAATTACATAGTCAAGGGCTAAAATGCAAGGCAGGATGACACACGCAGAAATTTCTCAAATTCTCTCCATGAAAATTGTTTGGGAAGGAGAATCCCAGGAGAAAATTATTATCTTCAATGAAAAAGAACTTTTCGTTAACGATATGGATAAGTTTGGAAATAAAGACAACATTTTAAACAAATATTTTACAGTAGCTGAATACTAAAGGAATTTCATTTTAGTCGATCTCAGCACGGTGGTTAAAGGAAAAATAAAATCATTTTTCCCCCCGATTTTTCCCCGTCCAACTAAAGTATTCCTATATTTTGTTACCGATTTTTCATCCTCTAAAGGATCGCCACATAAAATGTGTCGAGACAGCTTTTTTGTAATATAATAGGCTTAAACTGTAGGATGGTTTAATTTATTTAACAATACTGAAAAAACTTCATTAACAAAAAGGGTGTGTTTTTCCATTTAAAATGAGTTTACTACTCACCCTATACATATTCAAAGAGTGCCAAAAGTTTTTTAGACAGTTTTTGAAAACCATTTAAGAACCTCCTCCACCGTTACCTCTTCTTCCAACTTCACAAGGGATAACTTAAAACTGGACTTTCGAGAATGTTCCCTCCAGCCTTAAATCATCTAACAAAGCCTAAAATGGTGTTTTTAACATTTTGGCTTCGAAAAATTTTCAAAAGAAAGCCCCGTCACAATCACCCCAGAGTTCCCGAAAGATGGTGTAAATTTCTCCGAAAAATTCACTTAAAGATGACTTAAATTTGCGTTTTTAACGCTTCATTTTCTGAATGTTTTCTAGAAAGAGCACCCGCCCTAACTTCACATCACCAAGAAAAATATTTTAAGACAGCAATTGTGTTTGTACGACTTTCTTTTTGAACAACTTCAGCAGTTTTTTTGGACAATGAGCAAAAAGAAAGTACTTTTAAGGGCCCATATCTTAAAAATAAAGATAACGAGTTTATAAGGCATTAAGGGTCGTGGGAACCCCGAGTTATATTGAACAATTTTTATTCCATAAAGTGTTATTTCAGTAGAGCTGAGTAATTTCCAGAAAATTGCAACTATTTTTTTTAATGGATATCAGAGATTGCAGAAAAGATTGACCTCCTTTTTTAAAGTAAGCTTGTTAAGTTCAAATATTTGCAAGTTTCAATTTCTGATATTTTTTTTTCAGATCAAGAACGTGGGGAACATAGGAAAGGATCAACCTACCAAGTAATTTAAAAATTTTTTTTCAACATTCTAAGTGTTTATGCATTATGAATTCATTTTATGTTACACCACCATGTTTGAAAATAATAAAAGCTCAAGAAAAAAAACGAAGGTATTTTTCTTATTTATATAACAAATATTATACTAAATTAATTTTATCAAGATTTATTTCATGTCTGCAGTTTTTTACTATTTATATTTTCTTTTAAATTTTCACAGACAGTTGTTTTCGAAGAACCAAAATATATAATGCATGCTCTGTTCAAGTCCCTTTATTGAACGCAAATTGTTGCCAAACAAGCATGCTACACGGAAACAAAATAAAGCAAATGGTTGAAAGAAAAAACGGTAAGTTTTTTAAGATTCATTTAAGTTCATTTTCTATGTTTAAATTTAACACCAAGACATTCTAACTTAAAAATGTCAACTTTTTTGTACGTTGCTTGACAATTGCTAAAGAACAAGTGATTTATTCTAAATAGCGTCTCAGACAGCTGACCAAAAAAGTAAATTCAATTTCATAATGCGTGGCAAACTAGGATTAGTTACCTGTATAAAATAATGCATACAAGCTACTGATTCATACAAAAATCCAAGCTCTATTATAATGACGAAAATATTGCTGAATGTTATAAAAGTTTTTTGTATGCGAAATTCTGTTCGGATGCATTAAGAGCAAAATGTCATCAAAACATCATTTGAGTACTTATGATAGTGGATGAGCAGTTGGAATACTGAAAACTGGTCAAGGAGTAATCACTGAAGCTGGCGCAACGGGTTCAAAGAGTGTCATCTCGTCTACTGAAGGAGGAAATGCTTTGCGAAAGCGCACCGGAGGTCGTCGTAGAAACACAATACCTTAAGAGGATTGCTATGTAGCCCTCATGGTAAAAAACAGAAATTTCACTCCTGTACTGATATCTGCAAACCTTGCAAACTCTTCAGGTACGCATGTTCCTGCAAGAATCATCTCATGGCGATTAAATCAAGTTGGTTTGTTAGACGAATGCCTGTTCGTAGCATCTCATTTCGTCCATGTCATCAAGAACTCCCCTGGGGTAGTCGAGTATTGTCATTTACTTGATATAGATTAGGCCGGTGTAAGGAACATGTTGGTTAGGAACACCGAAATTGGGTTAGAACGTTCTTCGAAGAATCTTGTTAAAAAGTGTGACAAGTGAATCTGGCCACCAATTACTGTGAAGAGATCATGGAACACGTCATGCATAAAATTTTGATCGTGATCTGTAAGGTCCAGGTGTGATGGTGTGGGCAGGCATCATGCACACTGGCACACACATCTTTGGTTGAGAAAGCGTGACATCGCCACGTTATTGCAGTTAAATTACTCTGGATCATGTTCATCCTTTTAGGGGTGATGTAAAAACTTTCCTTTTGTTGACGGTAAAGCGTTGCCACGCAGAAGCGTTGATGCATCCGAAACTCTGCAAAAGGAAATTCTCCGTATGCAATGACCTGCCTACTCTCCCAACTAAAATCCTATTGAACATGCCCGGAATGCTCTTGACGTGTTTCACAATCTTCCAAAGACTTCTCAATAGTTTAGTGGAGAGCAGGGAGAACACTTGAAAAATGTGCATTAGTGTCAGTGATCATTAAAATACTCATATCAGCATCATTTTAATCGGAAGATTTAATTTATTTGTTTTATTTTTATTATGAGTGTTTAGAAAGTATCTAAGGAGCATCTCTTTTTCTTTAACATTTTTAATTCTTCAAATATGACGATATATGTACCACTTTGTACTGTAATGATAAATGCAGACCGTCCCTACTAAACATATACTTTAATGTTTAGTTTCTTCAATCATTGTCTATTTTTGATTATTCCAAATAACGTAATTGTTCCTTAGCATTTGTCAAGCAGTGTACTTTTTTTTAATTTAACGGGATTCTTTTTTTTTTTTTTTTGAAATTGTTTCATGCAATGAAACACGAGTTTTTTTTTTACCCCAGCAACTATTGATGTAACTGTGTGTAAGTGACACATGACTCATTCCTCCAAGACCCAGTGTCTGCTGAGGAAGTAGCACTTTTTTCAAAGATATTATTTAACGTCTTTTTTCGTAACTTAATTTGCATTAATTTTTTCATTAATATTCAAAAATTATTTTCCTGTTTAAAAATACTTAGTCTTGGAAAATATTTATCACTAAAATTATAACGAATTGTTTTCGTAATGTTTAGTGACACTTTTTGCAGAAAATTTAACTAAATAATTTTCAATTAGAAAGAAAATGAAAAGTAAAAAGCGTACAAACGTGCCCATCTCTCTGTAACTAACATGTTTCACGGACTATGTTAGCCAACATAAATGTGATCGAACATTAAAAAGAAATAGTTAAAAATAGACACAGATCTCCAGACGACACAAAATAATACTCTCAAGCTGAAGTTGCTTTTTTTTGGGATCTTTATGAAACTTCTAAAAGTATTAAACAAGTAATCTAAAACAATGTTCTTGTATAACAAGAAATTGAAATAGTTATATTGAAAAAGGAAATACTACAATTATACAGAAAACAGAAAGTAACATAGCAATTTACAACAGCTCAGATTGTTTGATTCAAAAGGAAGCTCTTGGTGTAAATATTTAACACTTCAAGGTGTAAAAAAATAATACAACATTATATATTGTTAAAAATGGTAAACATTTCATTTTAATATATAGCATAGCACTGTAAAAGATAGTGCATTAACTCTTTAAGATTGAAGTTTTGTGACCCCCATTTTAAAATATATATTTTCAATTTAAGGCAACCACTTGAAATGAAACTTTGCTACTAACTAATTTCTTATTAACTAAATGTTATCAAATTCACAACCTTTCATGAAAATGAGGAAATAAATAGCTGAAACGTACATCAACACATTACAGTATTATTTGCATTTACGGAAAAATTAAAGAAAATAAAGGGCTGTATGTTCACATTAAATAACAAGGCAACATTAGCACACATAGAATTGTAATGGTTTTAAGTAGGCATGTGGTTGAATACATTTAAGTCAGTTACCAAAACTTTTCATAACCAATAGTTTTTAATGTACTTTCAAATTTGAAAACAAGTTAGATATTACACAAGAAAGTGTCGATAACACTATAGTATTTTATATGGTATATCAGGCTTTTTCAATCACAAAAGCTTTTTAAATTGCTTTTTTTTATTAAACTAACTTCTGAAGTTACAGAAGTTGTTAGCTTTTTTATACTCATACAATTAGGTTTTACATTCATTTACAGCAAAATTCATGTAGTTAAAATGGCTAAATTATCTATGTTCATTAAATCACATCGTCAGAATAGTGCAGCTGCAGGGAACGCCATGCAGATCAAAATGGCAGTGTTATCGAAAGTTAATAAACGGGAGTAACCTAAAGTACCTAAAAAAGTTGCCATTGCTTTTTTTGAATTTTGCTTTTAATTAAATCAGCATTTTTGAATTTTGCTTTTAATTAAATCAGCATTTTTGAAATAAAATTAACTGCATTTGTTTGTGAAATTTAATATACTCTTATGTACTAGGAAGAAGGTACCAAGGCTACTATTGTCCACCAAACCAAAACTAATATTCGCTTCCATGTTACTTTGGTTGGCAATGCAAACGGAGCGAGTTAGAAATTTTATAAGTTCTGCCAATAAAACTTGAAGCTTTTCTCTTTTTACATTTCCATTTTTTACATCAGTCTTTTTTCATTTCAATCGCTGTTAGGTTGAAAAAGTAGCAGTTGTTTACACAATAGTAGTTTTTATCTAACTTTAGGTTAAACTAGCCGTCATAGTTGCCAATTCATCAAAATAGTATCTTTTTAGTCGCCGGCGGCAGCCCTGCCATTTTTATAACAGTTGTCATTCGAATTGTTTACATCTTTTGAGCAATTTTAAAGAGTTCATGAGAACTTCAAAATTTCAGTTGTTTAGCATTAAACCAAACTCCTATTTTATATTGTCATTATTAAAAGCATTTGTCAATTGGTAATGACAATTTGATACGATTTTTCTAACATGAAAAATATCACGTTGATTGAGTTACTTGCTTATTAGTAACCATAATTACTAATTGATATATGCGTCTAACATGTCATTTCTTAGATACTGCCTCGGTAACACTGTCCTGCACTCTTTTATAAAGCAATAAACATAAATTCCACATTTCATTAGATACATTAAATAGTCTATTAGTATACTCTGAAAATTACCACCTGTAACGGTTATCATTTAATAGAATATTTTGTTTCAATTTGAATTGTTGAAAATTCCTGAAGTGGCAACACTTTTAATTCATCTTTTGCTGCTTGAACTTATACAATGTTGTGTTTATATGTGCAAGTGTGTGATTATTACTCCTTTGGTATTTAGTATCTGAGCTTATTTGGGAAAATGCTGACATTTTCCTAAAGGAAAAGTGTGCGTTATAAATGCTTAAACCAGCCAAATAAATTGTGCTATTTTTGTGGAAAATATACTATGAAATTTCAAGGAAGGGTTTCAACTGACAGAGTTAACAAAGCGAATCCACGTTTAGACATTCTGTAGTGCAAGATAAGAAATGAACCCATGAAATTTTTTTGCATTTCGTGCTATGTTGTATTAAGTGACTGGTTTAATGGAAAACCTGTTTTTATGTAAATTGTTATACTAATCATTTGGTGGAAATTGGCAAAGTATGCTATTTTTTCTAGACTAGTATCAGAGAAATTAAAAAGAATTATAAATAAATAGAAAAGTGAAATAGAAAACAATTGTACAATTGTAGCATCAGTATAACAACTAATTAATCACAGTGAGCAGTATCCAGTTCCTTTAGCAATAGAAACTGCTCTTGAACAATGTGATATTTCAAGCAATGACGAATGATATTCTAATTTAAATAGACAAACATCAGACTAGACACCTTCCAATAGCTCCCTGCAGCGATTCCATTTAATTGAGAAGCACGAATTGAATTATTTGATTCGTGTTTTAGATTTGCCTACTGGGGAAGTTTAGTATTGGCATCTAGATTGAAAGAATGCCAATTGTTAGCTTCTAGCACGAAAGTATGTATGCCGAGGAAAAGAAACAGTCCAAATTTTTCACCAATACCGAGTCATTTTCCTTCTGCAACAATATTAGTAAATTAATGGAATTCCTTACGATTAAGACCATTGGAAGATTTTCATTTGATGGTTCAAGAACTAGCTTAAATGGTGTATTACTTCATAATAGCAGCCAGTACCTTTCTATACCTGTGGCACACTCATTCTAAAAAACATGTGAAAATATTCAAGTAATCTTATTCAAACAATACGATTGGAAAACTTGTGCCGATTTAAAAAATTGTTTCTACATTGCTCGAACTGCAAGCTGGGTTAACAAAACATTGTTTTCTATCCTTATAAGACAGTAGAGACATGAAAATCCACTACAAAGTTAAATAACGGCCAAGAACTGATTTTATTTGTGGTAAATCAAATGTTCAATGTGAACCCTTTATTCCGCAAGAAAATGTGTTTTTGCCCTTGCATATAAAACTTGGTTTGATGAAACATTTTGGCAAGTTATGGATAAAAATGCAAATTATTTTTCAATTGAAAAACATTTTCCCCAAATTGAATGATTCTAAATTAAAAGAAGGAATCATTGTCCCACAAATTAGAAAAAACGTATGAAGAATAAATACTTGGATGAAAATCTCGCACAAAAAAGAACTGGCGACTTCGATGTCGCCAATAGAGGTAATTCGAGGGTTTGTAGGCAGTCTAACTGAAAGAGCGGAGTTTTTAACGAAAATCTTATTGCCAAAAGTTAAACAATGAGGTGCAAATTGTCCTTTCAGATACATTGCTTACACGCTCACTTCGATTTCTTCCCATCTAAATTTGCCATGGTGAGGGATGAGCAATTTAAACACTTTCATCAAGATAATACACTTACAGAAGGGACCAAGGAAAATGAAATTCAAAAAATGTTGGGAGATTACTGTTGGTTTCTATTTAAAGATTTTACTATGCATAAGAAGAAAATTTAATCTTTCATCATTTTCTTTCTTAACATGCGACTTTTTTTCTACTGAGCATTGAAAACCGTGCTGTTTCCACTCATAATGTATGTATAACCTTATATTGTTACTTTATTTGCATTAAGATTCAAAAGATAAGTAAATGAACACGTTTAGATTTGATTTACCAATTCCAGATTTTAGTTGTTTTAACGCTAGCGAAAGTAATCAAATTTTAGAAAAAGTCTGCTCTTAGTTAGCTCTGCGAAACTCGATAGAAATGAGTTTATCATGGCTGAAAATAATTACCTAAATTTTAAAGAATTAAATAGAGACAAAAACTGAAACAGTGAAAAAGACTTATCTCGAAAAGAGGATGCTTTTCAGAGCTGAAAGATCGGCAGGGAGCTCCCTACAATTGCTGGTAATACCGAAACGGTTATGTGAAAATATCAAGCCCCTGTGCCATGAATCGACTACAACACATCGAGTAGTACTAAATCTAAAGATAAATTAAGCCGGTATTTTTATTGGCCGAACTGTTTTAAATAAATGGATGTATTTGTTCAAACTTTTGTCGTATTTCAGAAGACAAGGCATCCAAACGATTGAAAAGGTCTTCTTTGAAGATAGTGCCTGTTATTCACGAGGTTTTTATAATATATAAAATATTAAGTGTTGCGGACCTCTAACAAGCACTGAAAACGAGAACCGATACCTTATTATGGCCACATGCATTTGGTAGAACTTTGGGTAGAACCAAAGGTAGAAAGCGGTCAAGTAACCGAGCGAATGTTCACTTAAATCAATCGTTTAAACCGATATCAAGTGGTGGCAACAGCTAGCCTACAAGCATTGCAGATCAAACTAAAGGCGTAGCACGATAAAAACGCTGGAAAAAGGGAATTAGACCAGGTTCTTGTTTTGGCTACGAACAGATCGAAAGAATGATACGTTCATTGGGTTTTGGCGTTGAGTTGTTCGCAGCAACATATGAAAAACGAATTATCCAATAGAAATCACTGGGGGGGGGGGGGGATGAACAATCCCAAGTTTACCACATTAATAAGTAAACACCTTGAAACTACGACTTCAAGGAAACAATTTAAACAAACGAATTAAATAAGAACCTCTCATATTCCCAAATTACTCAATTAAATCAAGAGTTAAAACGGCGTTGCAAATGCTTTTTCTAATGCTTGAGATCTGTGAATGAGATACATCCGATTATTCTGTTGAAATGGGAGAAAAGTATACAGGGCCGTGTATTGATTATCGTCGATTAAATAAGGGTCGAATATTTTTCTCTGTCGAACAAAAAAGATATCGACCGCACTTCAACTCCACAGAAACCAGACAAACTTTTGATTTAAATCAAAGATACAAATTGATGTTTTGGATGTGTGTTTTACTTACGCAGCTTTACGAACCATACCTTTTGATCAGTTATGTATTTGAGTGACGGTACAGAGTTTACCAAGGGACTTATGGGAAAATCGCATTGAGCCACATTCAGCTTGGTTTCTTTTTTTTTCTTGGATTGTTCGGGAAAACAAGCCTTATTTGATCTCCAATTTTAAATTCAATTCCATGACAATTTTCAAACCTGCCGTTAAAATGTTTTAAGATTTTAAATATAGACTCGTTTTTTATAACAGTACTTGCTTTTTACTTCTCTTCGAGTTATTAATAGATTTTTTTTTCTTGACATGGATGGGCTAAGGACAGAGAGCGCATTTTTAAACACCTATTGCATAACTTAAAAATCCTACTATTGTGTGAAT
Organism: Uloborus diversus; assembly: GCF_026930045.1. Lineage (NCBI taxonomy): Eukaryota > Metazoa > Arthropoda > Arachnida > Araneae > Uloboridae > Uloborus > Uloborus diversus. The sequence continues at coordinate 120,926,600 of NC_072740.1, forward strand.
AGTTTTAAATTAATAGGGAACAATTAAAGCTTTGTATCTTACTAGGGAGTGTTATTATTCCCAACTTTATCGTTGCAATGTTCCCTTGTGAATAAAACATAGCACTGTTTTTTTTTCTTTTAGTGAAAGAAGCGAAGTCTTTCAGCTAGCTACATGATAGCGAGAAAAGCTTATTTGTCCTGTTCTCTCAACTATTTGATGGCTTTCGACCAGGATATTTCTCTTGCATATACAAAAGGCAGTTAAAACATGAACTGTTTAACACGAGTTTCTTAAGCTAAACTATTCTGAAAATCTCGAGTTGCCCATTAGAAATACTGAAAGATTTTTTAAAAAATGCGTAGCTCCAGGCATATTCAAAATTTTAGTGGAGTTCAGCGGAAGAATGTAGCGTTCCGTAGCAAATTGTATTTTTCTTTTAGCAAGGAAGCTCAAACTTTTAGAAAGCTGGCAATTACTTTCATAACTCGTTACTGAGCGGTAAATTTAGGACGGACGAGAGGCAATGTCATCCTAGTCTGAAAAGGGGGGGGGGGGCTAGCTTTTAATGGAACCCAACTCTGAGTAATACTAGTATAAATTTAATGAGTTTTATATTGGGAGGGAGGGCCCTGTGGCCGAACTAAAGAGGTACTCGCCTTGTCTCTAGGTGACCCTAGGCAAAATTACATAATTTCTAGTACCACTCTGAGAGGTAGAAAAGAAGTAGCACAATCAGATATAAAGTTCAGTAAAAACTCGCAGCAAGTGCTAAAGACACCGACCATGCGTGCGGTCCCTCTGGCGTCACTAGCGAAGGAATGGCTGGTTCTAATTGCATTTCTCCAGTATCTGCTAAGAGTAAAATGCTGCTTCTTATCAGTAGACATTTGCTTCCCGTAAATTCTTTATGGTTTTAGAACACATGCTACTTAGGGCGGTACGGAAGGACGTCAAAAGTGTTTTATTGTACTGATTCCCCTCGCAGGATATTTATCTACTTTCCTCATGTTCCTTCGTAATTATTGGTCTTCTGGATGGCGAGGGGCGAATCCCCCGGTACATCAACTTAAATTATCAGCAGGACAATTTTGAACAACACATTCAATGGCATTCGCTACTGTTAGGCTAGTCGCAATTTCGTTAGGACATAATACCCATTAATCTACCAATTACAGTAATAAAAATTGTGTAGGGTGTTGTAGTGCCATTTTCACATATATGCCTTATTATAGAGGTGAAAAATTGCTCGCACATATTAAAAATATACTAATGGTTACCACCTCCTGCTGCTATCTTCGCTCGCCAATTACCGCTACTTGTGGTGGCTTGAAGGGAAACCAGAGCACTGCCGCTTGCGGTGGGTAACAATGATTTTAATTTATTTTTTATCAATTTGTCTCTGGACACTTAAGATTTCGAGGGAAGGCTTGGTGAAATAGCTTTCCCTGAATGTCCTATATGAAGCAGTAGTGGGATGGACCTGGTACATTGGCAGCCCGGAGGAGATTGGGTTACCGACACAAACACAGACTATACTACTTATATAGATATCATTCAACAGAACAGACGTTTCGGCATACCATACTTTGCAGCAGTTCTGTAAACAAGTTTTGACGGGAAATCGATTCTTTGCCTGCTAAAAACGTTAAGGTCTTTATATTGGCTGTACAAATCCACAGTTTACGTAAAATCTTAGGTGGGAACTAATATAAATTTAACTCGTAGGTACTTTTGCATCGGGGACGCTTCGTAAGAGGGTTTTGGAAGCTTTAAAAAACCGAAACGTTCAAATTTTAATTTTAGGACCCAAAAATGGCTCTTGCTGCTCGAAATATTTATCATAGCGTTTAGATAAGGATTTTTTTTAATGGGCTTCTCAATGGGACTTTCTTAGAAAAATTTTCTCCTATGGTTTGAAAACTTTTCGTTTTAACGGAGAGGGAACCACTGCGCACCAACAAGCTGTGGTCCGTTGAATACTTCGTTGTGTGTCATGTTCACACATTTCGGAATTAGTTCCAAACAGTACTGGAACACAGTGAAAGACCCTGCCCGGCGCAATGTACCACGTCAGCAGACCAATGTCGACCTCCGAACCCAGCCAAACGGAGAGAGCTTCCATCGCGGACCCCTAGTGTGGTACCACCTAGGGTTACACGCTAAAAGGTGAAGTGAGGTGGAGGGAAAATCATTAGGAATTAGCTAAAAATATATTTATTTTCTGCTTGTTTTTATTTTTCCTTGAAAGTGAAGAAGTAAAATTTTTTTCATTGTTTTTTCTACTAACGGGGAATTGAAAGTAATCCTCTTTTTGCTAATCACGATGTATTAATATGCTGTCAGCAGGGTTCATTTCATACATATATCAGGCTAACTGATCAAAGGGTAAACTAAGCTGCGTTGACGCCCGGCGAGGGACGGGCAATTTTTTTTCTCGGTAGAAATCGATCCAACAATCAAGATAGCTCACGCAACGCCAGATGCAATTGGATGAGACTTGGGCTTTTTTGGGTGATGCCATATTTAAAAAAGACCCTTATTCAAACTGTAGTTTGAGACTAATTTCCGAATTTCAATATGGATTTTTAGGGTATGTTTTCATTTGACGGAAAAATTGGCAGTTTCTTTCATTATAATGAAGCCTTCTTGTTGAACATGTGCTACTTGACGTAACTTTCATTTTCAAAACAGACTCAGCAACATCGAACCAAATACTTTTAAAATTTAAAAAATGAACATTTTGAAAAGTTTGCTCCATTCCTGAAGTAGAGGTTATTAGTTAGTTTTAAAAAAATGTTAAATTAGTAGTTAAGTGTTATAGAACTACAACAAGAATGTTGCAAAACTCATTTAAATGCGAAGGCTATCAATTTTTTCCTTGTATAAATGCAAATTTCGTAAAAGGCATTAAAACTTGAAAATGATTTGGAACTTGCCTGAAATGAAATGCTGAAGAAAGCACGGCAATATCTACAAACTATATACAAGTCTAAGAGCATGCTCAAAGTAAAAATTAAACTATGTATGGTAAAACTAAAAGCAATCCTAAAATCCAAGATTATTCGCCGTAGATTTTTCAGCACGTCGAATCAGACAATGCTTTTTAGTTTTCCTTTATTCAGAACTAGCAGCGTCGCTCCGCGATACACAGTCTACCTCGAAAATAAAAGTAGCGTCAAGAAACGCATGTTTAAATAATTCTAGGTGAAATAAAAAGAATAAAGGGAATTTTTTCCGTCAGAATAAAACATCCCCTAAAAATTCATATTGAAAATTAGTCTCTAAAAACTCCGGTTTAATAAGGAAATTTTTTAAAAGAAACTGACACTACCCTAAAAATCCCAAGTTTCACCAAATTGCGTCTGGCGTTGCGTGAGCTACCTCCATTGTTGCATTGATTTCTTCCGTGAAAGAAAATTACGGGTACGTGAGCCTTGAGGCAAGTCATTTTTCTCCTGAATAAAAAAAGTAAAATAAAAGTGTCATTGGTACAAAGGCAAGAGTACCAAAATAGCGTCAACGGGCTGTATAAATCCGCATTAGAATTAAGGAAACAGGTACACAGTCCCTAAAAAGTCCCTTAAAAATGAGGACAACAGTCTCCAAAGCTCTCCGTTAGAAAAAAAGAAATCGTGCCTAAACTTAAACCATTAGGATAAGGACGTCAGTTGAAGAGAATCTCATTTAAAATAAGAGTTACACTTCTCAAATAACGGCATCAAACTTCCTAAAAAATATCGATCTGGATCGGGAAAATTGTTCCAATACCGCTTTTCAGAAGAGAAATGTCGAAAATAACACACATCACCTCTTTTAAACTCCATCAAAATTGGAACAATACTTTCGAAAAACTCCGTTTTGAACAAGCTCAATACTCGGTGTCCCCATTTGAATAACTACGCCAGTCCCTACATTTAAAATAAAGTTAGCGGCTGATTAAAAATTCCGGATTGAATAAAAGTTAACTGTAAGCCTCCATTAATGTTTTCCTCCACCTCATCCCACCTCTTAACGTGTATTCTTAGGATGTGCCATACGAGAGTTTCGTGGGAAAGACTCCCATATGGAGGTCATCACTGATCTCTGGACGTGGTGCATCCTGTTGGAGAAGGTCCAGCACTGGGCGCCAGTTCACTTTGAAGTCCATTCGAATCGAAGAATGAGTTAAGTGTGTTACGGACGATATCTCGTTAGTAAGCTGTGTTCCATCTCCTATCTTCTTCTATCCTCCTTTCCCCACCTCATAGCGATAAGCATTACGTTGTATCACAAGAGGGTATGCCCCGTCCCGCGCCTCAATGAAATTCTCATTAACAACAACCTTTGATAAAGGTAACCGCAAATTGAAAAGCCCCGCTTAGATAAAAAATAAATTCTAATACATATAGTCTATTCATATTTTTTTTCCACCTCACCTGGCATTTTCTCTTTACCAGGGGACCACACGGCCAAGAATTTGTCACCATATTTTTCATTTTTCTGAGGGGGAGGGGTAGTAGCTTTGGATCTTGAATAGACTTGAAGGAAAGGAGGGGGACAATCGGTCTTGGATAAGATAGGCAGGCACCCATGCTTTACTTGTGCGTACTGAAGTTAAGAACCACTATCAAGCCACTAATAATGCCGTTTTCCCCTTACGGTTGGTTTTTCAGTCGGAGCTGCTAGCAAGTGACTGAAAAACAGAAAAAAGCGCAGGGGAAAACAAATGTTTTCCGCGATTCCTAAGAGATGCGCGTTTTTCGAAGCGAAAGAAAGTTTAATGGCTCAAAATATGATTTTTGATGACATTTTTTCTTTTAAAAGGATGTAAATTACGTCCAAAAACGTCAATTTATGTAATTTCACTACCTTGAGCTGTCTCAAGGGGGCAAGTACGGATGACGCAAAAAGAACCCCCGCGGTACTTTCAGGAAATGGGGTATTGCAAAATCCTGCTGCAGGCAGGTTCAGCGAGCCGGCGTAAGCGACAAGGCAGAAGCTGCGCAATAGGCGGCGGCAAGAAGACAGCGAAGCCCCTAAAGTACACCTCTAAAGGTGGTGCGCACTAAACCACCGTAGTCCGTTTTCAAAGTGCCCAGCGCCGAACGAAGGCGGCTAATCTAATCGTCCTGGATGTTAGTGCCCTCATACAGGGTGTATTAGGGAAGATTAGTCTACTTTGAACTGGAATACGATTAAACTTCTAAGTTTATTAAAACATGTACGAGTTATGCATGTCAGTAACCCTATCGCCTCCGGACTGTCGAAGTCTGCCAGGTCTATACTGGTATCGTTGGATACAGATCGGAAGAATTCTGTACTGTAAACCCTAAGTGGCGGATGTCATCCATGGTTTCTTGAGTACTTCCAGGGGTGAAAGTATCAAAATCGTCGATTGTCACCCGCAGCAGGCGGCCTTAGGGCAACAATGGCGGCAAATAGGGACGGAGCCCCCAATTTGTTTATAAAAGGGTGATTTGCAAACAGAGGATAAAATTACTCAGCAGTGGTTTCAATCTGGCCACTCTGTATGGCGGTAACGTGACACAACCAAAGGGTGAAAGACCCTCGTTTAAATGTCGTATGCACGTTCAGCAGCGCACATTGATTCAATGTGATCCAGTGCCCATAAATTTCTCATTTCGGAACATTTTCTCAAAAAGAGCATCTCAAATTTCCGACCTGTCTGCGCTTACGTTTGCTTCGCTTTTCCGTCTCCCCCTGCATCGCTATAATTGAGGTCAAAATGTAACACATCGTTTCTGAAATATCCTTCAATTGTTGCTGCAAAGGCCGAGCTTTATCATGTTGATAAACGCGAGTTTATAACCCAGCTTCAACATCTCATCCACGTACCTGTGAGTCCAAAGTTTCGTGGAGCAGAAATAGAAGAAACTGGTCGTTCCAGGTGATCTATCCATCACGTCAGCGGTTACGGTAACGTACCGCTTAGTAACAATAAAAAGGCTGTAAACATCCCAGCTTCTAGCGAGAATGAACAATACAGCTTGGACAATATTTAATTTTACCAAGAGTTCCATTGTTATAACAATAAACTAAAAATAATTCTTTCTTACTAAATGGAGTTTATTGCTTCAGATAAATTTAAACTGATCATGGGAAGGATATTTTTGAACTAGGCAAAGGGGAAGGGGAGCATAATTTGGAAATGTTTTACCTTACCGTTTCGTCGTCATCATCTCCGAGCAACTCCCAATTTTAGGGGAAATTCACCAACAAATTGTACTCAGTAAGTACTCAAGCTGCTGACTTATGACAAAGCCTTTTATGCGCAAATTTTCATTTCCAAGTAATACTTTTATCTATTTAAAGACATTACTCATTTCCCACAATTTCAGCATATAAGTAGTAGCTATTATTTCATAAATATTACCGCAGCTGTCTCAAACTGTGCACATTCTAAAACCGAACCTCGTCCTCAAAAGGCCACATTTTGACAAGACAACGCTGCTTATAAACCCGTTACTCTCATTTTCCATAACTTGGCATTACTACAAACTAGATCCCCTTTCGGTTCTCATTAGATAGTTTCCGACACTAGACGATACTAGGTTATCCATCTTTAAACTCAGAAATCATATCGACACTAGCAGTTATTTCAAGGCAATAGATAAAATAACTCAAATTACCAAAACTGCAAAATAATGTCCCAAATAATAAATTAATTAAAATCATTATATATAGTTTTTCTCTTTTGGACGGCTGCGATGGAGGAATTGTTAGTTTTGAACCTTCTCTATCAATTTGTTTCATTTTATTTCATTTTTGATGAGAACGAATTTTCGCTCAATTTTGAACACTTCAAAAACTTGACATTAGCATCTGCGGAAAAATTCCAGGAAAACATAAACCCCAAACTAAGAAGCACATTTTATTCAAACTGACATTTTTGAAAAAAACTACGTTCGTGTAGAACATGAAAAGAAATTATATTTTGGATTTTAACAATTTTCTCTTAAATTTTGAACAGTTTAACTACTTAAACATTAGAACGTACGGATAAGCTAAAATTCAATATAGATCCCAAACCTAAAGGTGGATTTGTTTGAAACAAACTTTCTTAGAAATAATTGTTAATGACCAACTCTCGACAACTAGAATTTCAGACATTAGACTCTGACTTCTGTACCCCAAAATTAGTTGGACTCCAATTTTCCTACTCCATATCTTTGGCAAATAAATTTGACACGGAGGAAAAGTGACCGACTCCGACTCTTGAAATTTTAAAGTATTCGACTCCGACTTCTTTATCCCAAAGTCCGACTCCGCAAACATTGGCAGACTTACGGACTGAGAGGAACGGACCGACTAAGATTTCAAATCTTAACTTCAAACGCTCGACTGCGATTCTACAGCCTGGTTAACTGTGAAATAACTCTCGTTGACATGATTCATTTCTGTTTTCTCTTCAATTTTAATTCATGTACTGTTTTTAGCGGCGGCTAATGAAGTGAATTTTGAGTCGTGTTTTAAAATAAAGCTATAAGGAGAATTTTATTAATTTTATTTTGATAATGAAACTAGTTTAAGTTGACACATCATTGCTTTTTTTATTCGTTTATAAAAGTATTTACTATTTTTTTTAAATTATTTTTTGGCAACTGGACAAACACAAGTTTTTTTTTTTGAATGAAATTAGTGTGCAAATTTAGAGTCAAGCAAAATAGTTGTTCTGGTGTAAAATTATCAAAATTGTGAAACAAATTCCAGCCTTTTTGAAAATTCTAAAGTTTCTTCAGCAATTAAGTGAAATTATACCAAAATTATGTTGTCAGTTTTACACAAAAAGCTAAAAAACTAAGATAAACACAACTCACAATATTTAATCAATAAATTAGAAACTTCACATTTCTGAGAAAAAGAGATTCGTTCAAAGAAAAGACGAACAAAATCTGGGGGGGGGGGAAATGAGTGATTATCTTTTTTAAGGAAATTAAAGAAAAATTAATAAAGCACTATTCAAAAATACAAGATACTTTTGTATCAAATCAATAAAGTTAAGTACTTTAAAGCACTTTCAAACACCAATGGAGGTGCAAACTTAAATAAGTGGAGACCGCTTATATGTAAAAAACTCAAAGTACTTTTTTTAATGTAAACTTTAATGTGGAAAATAACATCTATGGAAGTTTAGAGCTTCCTTGCTTTTTTGGAGTAAGCACGAGAATTGACTGATTTTTAGAAGCATTTAGACATGCATCGATACATAAATAGTAGCTACTTTGACTCTTCACGCAGAAACGCGAAATCGAGGCAGCAATGAAAGCAGTTATGATTCGGAAAAATTTCCGGTTTTATGCACAGTTTTTTTTTCAATGGGAGCTAATATGTCCCTCAATTTACGAATTCGCTTATTCTCCGGTAGCTAGTTTGCACCTAGTTTGTATAGTTACGGTGTCTGCATGGGTTTAAGGGTATTTATAAACCAAATGTGATTATGATATGTTAAGGAAAAACTTTAGTCGACTGTTTTATTTCCTCTTTTACGGAATAAATATTGAGTCACCCAGAAAAATACTAAACTTACGACACTATAAATGAGGTATAAAAGTTTAAATCTATCAAAAGTATCAATATCTGGAAAGGGGTAACGCTAAGGTAAGCTATCCACTGGCGATTTCTGCTGAATATCAATGGAATGAACGATCAAAACTCATTAGTGTAACAAGTTTTGTATTTTAGGATAAAGTTGTGGTTTCACACATAAAACATCAATTTGTATCCTATTTAAATGGTTTGTGGCTCTGTGGGTTACCCTGCGGGCGAGCTTACAAAAGCAGCTTTCCTATTCTTTATAAAGATATTACTTGGAAACTTTTGAAATGTCGATTTGAAGTTGTTGAAATTTTATAAATCTCTTGAAGTGATATTACATTCATATAAATATTTCATTTTCTATACATGGTACATTATTAAAGTGTATGTGGTAATTAAAAGTGGAGACAATGCGGCGAAAAAATACCTTAACTGTTACAGCAGAAAGTTTTGCCTAGAAATAGTGTATGATGTTTTTTCACTTTTGGTAGAGTTAAGGTAACGTAAAAATGTCATATACGGTATGTTGGCTCAAAATACTCAATCATTAACGGCATGATGACAAAAGTATCCACATCAGTTATATCCTATCGCATTTGTGTTGATTTTCGTAAGATAAATTCGATCACTGTGCCTGATCGTTACAATCTACCACACAATACACTACGTAACGAGCATTTTACAATGGAAACTTTTTCCTCTAAGCTAGTTATGATAAATTTTCGTGTTTCAAGATATTCAAAAACCAATTACCACATAGTTTGGTAGTTTTGAATTCTTATATTTGACATTTGGTTTAAAATGTACAGCCAATTATTTCCACTATTTAAACACTAAACATTTTCAAATTTAGACGTTGCCGTTGCTTTTTTAAACGACATACTAGTATTTTTCCGAAAATAAAACATTACACTTAGAACTCGATGGTATTAGGTAGTTTCGCTAAATATGGTTTTAACGTGAATATTTTAAAAGTGTTTTTGCTCAAACTAAAATATCATTTTGAGGTTATTTATTTTAAAGGGATTAAACCTCTAAAATCAAGGGTTAAAAACATTCGAAATTATCCTAATCTAAAAGCAAAGTCAGAGCTTCGAAAATTCACTGGATTACTAAAGTATTTCAGAATTTGTCAAAAACGCAGCAAGCTCGCTTACCCCTTGAACAGATTAAGTAAGAGCTAATATAATTTCAACACTTATAGAATGGTCTCCAGTTTTTAAGTCTAAACAAAGTTTAATTCGCCAAGTCATTAGTCTTTCCAACTTAGGAAAGTTGGCATTGCACACTGATGCAAATAATATCTCCATTGGTTCAACCTTAAGTCTTCAGACTGAAAAAGGATTAGAACAAATAGTATTTTTTTGAAAAAACTGAATGCTATTCAGTTGAGATACTCTGTCTCTAGTACGGAATTAGCCATTTAGGCATCGGTAAAATATTTTGGACACTTCATCGAGACGATGAAATGTACAATATACACTGATCGGAAGCCAGTCACTTAAGCAATTAAAAAGAGCAGAGATACATACAGAGATAGGCAAAGCAGATTGTAATCCTTTATATCTGAGTTTGCAACTGACATTTAATTTTTTCACGGTAGCTAAAAACACGCAGCCGATGCTCTTTCGCGAAGATGTACAAGTTTCCTACTTCACTAGATAATGCAAAGTTACGTGCTTAGCAGATCTGAGTTAGAACTTAAATCTGCTTTAGAAAATGAGGATTCTAATTTAGTATTAAAGTCACTTACTATGCCAGATACAAAAACTGACGTATTTTGTGTTACTTCTACAGGAAACGCATGGCCTGTTCGAACAAAAAGGTTTCGTAAACAAACTTTTTCAAACATACACATTTTAACTCGCACAGGAATGAAAGTTCCAACTAAACTTTTTTTGGCCTTGATACAGATATCAAAATGGGGGTAAAGTGTTGAAACTACCTAAAAAAAGGGGTTTTTAGACACACCGAAGCTGAACTAGAAAAGCTTGATATTTATATAACAAAATTCTCACATTTATTTTGATACCCATTCATGGACCGATATCTGAATATTAAGAAAATAAGTTTTGCTTAACGGAAATAAATAAGGTAACGTGATGTCCAAAAGGTTATTTTATTTGTGTTATGAAAGCATCAACATTTACTAAGACTTCGATGTCTAAATGGATTTCAAAATTTGGTTCTCCCAATAATTTACTTCAGAGCTAGATCGTCAATTTGAGAGAGTTATTTCGTCAATTGACTATTAATTGGTGCCAAAAAGATATGAACTTTACCATAACATCTTTTATCATATAGTCTTATAGATAACTCGCATAGACAATTGAAATGTGCATAAATTGCTCAACAAACTGAAAAATGGACAGATGTGCTTTCCACCATACTCCTTTTAACTCAGTGAAGAATTATAACGTACGTGTCTGTTTCACCAGCGGAACTTATTTATAAAACTTCACTTGGACTCTCCGTATTTTTTCGATGAACATTCAGTTATAAAACGTTCTGAAGCTATGCTACAGAAACATACATTTCATGATTAGGTCATCAGCCACCAGGCAACGGAAGTTATGCAGTCGTCAAGTGCAGTGCTAAGGTGCTCAAAGAGATAAGCAAAAAATATCTATATCCTTTAACAGGCTAAAACCAGCATTTCTATCACCTGCCAATGACAATTTTAACTTGCCCACAAAAGACATTTGTTAACAAGATGAAGTGCCTTACAAGACGGAATATGGACGAACCCTCTCGCTTTCCAAAGATATATGAACAAATGTCGTAGAGATGAATACATGACTTTCATCAACATTATCATTACTAGAAAGGGGGTAAGTTCAAGTAATATAAATTTTTTTGTAACGCCTTTTGAAGTAATATATAAGGCACCCTCACCCACCTTCATAATATATTTCTATTGTTAAACTTATTTATTTGTTACATTTTGGCACAAATAGCCGAATGGCAACACCTCTCTGTTGAGAAGACCCACAAGAGATCGAGTGCGATAAATTTTTAATTTAGTTGAGTGACATTTTCTTGTGGTGTAACAGCGTTATGTATTATGTTTAATAAATTGTGATTAATTTTATTGTATAATGGAATATTTTGTATACGAAATTAGGAAGTTGTTTGATATGTTTGATACTTTTTCACCTTTTAGTTCTTATGTTACATTTGCTAAATTGATGCTTAAGAATTGAGTCGATTCTTGAATTTTCCACCAAGTAATTTTACTGTCGAAATAACTCCAACCATGGCCCCACTAGGATGGCGCTGACGCTTAACAGGCCTCGACAATTTCTGATTTTTCTGTATGTATTATGTAAACAGTTGCTACTACGATCCGCTTATGCATCCACCAATCAGTGTCAACGTTTGATAGTTTATTTTTGATAGGAAGTCGCTTATTTTGACCGCGGGAGGTACTGATAGCAACTCCTGCATCCACCAATTAATGGCAATGTAATAGAAACAGGGGTTCCCTGTAGCGTCCTGAATTTCAGCGATTGTCATGGCCTATAAGAATTAAGTGGGACCATACTCCAACAATGCATTTGTAAATATTTTAAATCTATTAATTCATTTATTAATAAAATATTTACTTTAAACGGTACTATTCCACCATATTTTGAGGCAGTACAAAAGTTCTCTATACTTAAATTATACTAATGCCTAGAGTTAGCTGCACAGATTAACCTGCTTACAGTGAACATTTTGGCATTATATCTTAAGCTCCTGGCCCCTGCAGCTGCACACAAATCTAAATTTTGCTGAAACTTCGTATAGTACCAGATTCGAAATTATGACTCAATGTTCAAAGTATTTTTTAGCAAATTTCGGTCTTTTGCTATTTTGATTCCTCAATCTTCATATTAAAGTCACAAGACATGAAAGAAACAGGGGATCACAATGTAGGCTGTTGTGACTAAGAATTCAAATAAATCTTACAAAGTAACAAAATTTCACATACTTCTTCAGAAGCACAAGACTTTTGCAAGGCCCCAAGGCTGACTTGCCGATCCTCCTCCAGCTGACACTGTGAGTCACCAGGCCCCTCCATCGGTTGACTCCCATTATCTTGAGGTCGTTTCCAACATCGTTCAACCATCGTGTAGATGGTCGTCCTCTACGTTTAGTCCCTTTAATTAATTAATCCTTTTCCAGTACATCTAGTTTCTACTCCATTGTTTAATCATTTTATCACCTACTCCGGCGTCTTTTCTTTCTTTTATTTTCACTGCATAACTAAAAGAAAAATACAATCTGTTACGTAAACTTATTTGGAAAAATAAAATGTTAAGTAATCAAAAAAGTAGCCATCAAGAATAGTTGTATACAATATAATAGTATTTCTTGTAAATATATGAATTTATCAAAAAACGTTCCTCTGACTCATCATTTACATTAATCATCTTACTGAGAAAAATGTATCTTGGGATTCAGAGGACAACAGCTATAATTAAAAAAAGTTAGCATGTCCGACTATACCTGGTTTGACCTAAAAAACGGCCAAATGTTGAAAGGTTAAATTTCATTAATTTTTATTTTTACAATTGAGTAGAACAATAGACTCGCGCTACAAGGTTATCTGATGTGAAGTGAACATTGCGCAATGTTTCACAAATACCTAAATATCGTATCTCACAGTAACCAGAAGTCTCCCGCAGCACGACAGTTTTTAGGAAACCCGCACTGAAGTGCACATAGGCTTTGCGGTTGGCTTCTTTTTTCCTCTAAAAACTAAGAACGCCGAAAGTAATATCTTTTGTGGTAAATAAGTCTGATGCAACAAGAAAATCTCCACGAAAATCAGAAGTACGGACAGAACAATTTTAACTAACTGATTTACTGCGACAACTTCAATCATTCTCGAAAATTTTCCCAGTAATAATTAGTACAGTACAGCATTTTTGTTAAACTGCTGACTTATTATTGAACTATAAATTACCGCCCTTAAACCAGGGCTAAGGGCGGTAAGAGTTTAATAATTGTGTTCAGCAAAAGAATGCTGTACCGTACTAATTATTACCGGTGCTAAGGGCGGTTATTTAGCCCTTAAGCCAGGGCTTACGCAGAAATACGTGCACTATACTGAAAGTCCGGTTATGCCATGCAAAAAGACTACAGTTTCGTCTACCACCTAAACAGGTGGATGTGGCTTAGCTAGATCCAAATGCAAAATTCTTGTTGTGCGGCAATAAAAACATCGGAGCATATCCGAAATGGCGTTTTAACACTGCACAATACATTGAAAATTCAGTAAAATCTTAAATACTCTCCATATCCAGCATTTCATCGCAACAAAACACACCACAGGAAAAAAATACTAAAATCTAACAGTTAATCTCGTAGCAGCATACTTACAAATAGCTCAAACTCACTCATATGATATGCAAGAGCTTTTTTCTTTGGTATCAACTATCTGACGATGACGACTTGTTTGAATCTGACAAAAACCCCGTTGTATGGTTGACATGAGCCATTTACGAATTTTTTTGACAAATGAAAATTTTGGCGGCGCAGCTTCTGCTTTTTTTGCCATGTACTGCGAGCTTCACCAGAACAAACGCAGAAGAGATAATCTTATTTTTTAAATAGTCAAAATGTTCCCCTTAAAATGTTATAGAAAAGTAGAGACTACTTGTTTTAGTAACTTTCCGTTATTGTATCTTTAACATTTCTGTCATGTTGCGTTTGAAGGAAAGAATGGTTTTGCTAAAAATCAGTGGCGGTTGTCATGCTTAATACACCATTCTTGACATGTATGGGCAAATAGGGCATTAGGGTGAGCCGAAAACAGCAAATTTTCGAGAAGCAACTTCTAATAGCAAAACAAAGTTGTGTATTGCCATCTTAAGCATATGTAAAATAATAAAAAACTTAATCTTTATGTATCCAGATTGCGCATTGGCAACAAAGTTTAAAATAAGGTAAATGGCCAATTTTCAAAATTTTTTTTTAATGTAAATGTTCGAAAGTTGTTTTAATACCGTGTACATGCTTCCTTTTAATACTTTCTACATATATCTTTAAACATATTTGCATTCCTTTAGAGGTTTTAGTTCGCTCATTAACCGCAAAGTTTCGTGAAATAAATCTCATATCTACGTTTTTAGCTTACTTTGCACATTGCAGTATTTCTTCTTTTAGATTCAAGTTAGATATTTTTTTTTTACATTAAATGTGCAATATACATCTTTGTTGGAAATGCAATTATATTTTACTGCAATTTACCAGTAAACTGAACTTAACACCCAATTATAAAATGAAGATTTTTATTACTATACGAAATATTACTTTAATACTTAACTATCTACGACCTTAACTTTTAATCACCTTCTGAAGTCGGTTCCTCCTATAAACTTAAATTACTATACAGGATGTTCCGTTTTAACCAGCAAGAGTTATTTTCACAACCGTTAGTCCTAGATGTATACTTCCAAGTGCCAAAATCAGATGCAAAGTTAAGATATTAAAAGTTTGAAGTGAAAATAAAAAGAATTCAAAAAATACAAAACTTAACTTCTTATACGGGCCCCAGGTCCCCTAACTTATATTTAGGGAAATTATCTCAATTGAAAACTATTACTAACACAAAAAACTTGACATTTGTACTACCAAAACTCAAAGAGGTACTCCATTTTAAAGTTTTAAGGGACCATACAGAAGATGAGATTGGAACTTATCGCTCTTTCAGAAGAAAGACAGGTCGTTAAAGTAAGAAAAACAAGGTATTTGTATTTTTCATTGCATTTATTTTTGAATAGCAAATGTTATGCCGTGATACGCAAAAACCACAACCTCGAATTATTTGAAAAATCACTATGCATACATGTAATTTTAAACACTTGTTAACCACTATATTTTCCCCCAAATAGTGTTATTGACGGCGAGAGAAAAGTAGTGTAAGTCATTATAAAACGCTGCGTTTCATATCTCGGTGAATATTGGTGATACTAATTTCAAACTTTGTGTTTGAAATATTTTTCAATGGAGATTATTTCCCTAAACATACGTTAGGGGACCTGGGGCCCGTATAAAAAGTTGAAGTTTATTTTTTGAGTCATTTTTATTTTCACTTCAAACTTTCAATATTTTAACCCTGCATTTGATTTTGAACATTTCTGCAACTGGAAGCATACATCTATGTCTAACGGTTACTAAAATAAAGGTCTTGGAGGCTAAAACGGAACACCCTGTATAGCGTAATTTACCGAATCCTGAGTTATGCATTAATTTAACTAAACACGACATTATTCTTCAAAACCAAGGTCAAAACTAGTCAATTAAGTTATGAAATAGTTTATAGGGGGTGACGATTTCTAAAGGTGATTAAAAATTAAGAGATCGTGTAGAATAAATTATGTAATTAAATAAGTCATTGTATGGTAATTAAAATCAGTGTATTTAATAATTGGATGTTTAGTTTTTTTTTAACTTTAATTGTCAAACAATTTAGTTTATAGATTTGGGTAGAAAACCGTAAGTTAGAGTAACCAATTACTTTTTGCTTTTAAGTTCCTGTATTTTTTTTTGAAGTTTCAAGAACTATGTATTTTTAGTTTACTTTTGAACTGCTATAACTGAACCTGTGAGAAATGTGACACAATGGAAGAATACACGAGTAGTATTTAATACAAAAACTGTGCATCTTATTTGCTAGTGATACACAAAATGACTACAAAAACTAATCTTTTCTTATTTCAATGTGATGATTCAGAGTGCGAAACCGTTTTAAGTTATTCGCGGCAAGATTAATTAAGGCAGTAAAACTCTAAGGCAAGTTCGTTATCAGCAGATCGGTATCTTTTAAGGGCTCCTGGACACAAATCTTCAGCTCTTTTTTAAAATCATTTAAAAATCTTCTCAGTTTCTTTTTCTCCACTTCAAAGGACGTTTGAATCTTGTTTATACAGTGATCTCTCACTTATACGCGACCAAACGGGACAACGAAGTTTTCGCGCACAAGTGAAATTCGCGTATAAGTGAAAAACCCAAAAAATAACTTAAATGCAATAAGTTAACATCAGTTACATTAATACTAATAGTATACTACTAATACTAATGAATAAATTCGCACATATTTTCCATTTATACATTGTGATTTAATAAAAAAAGCCAAATTTGAAGTTGTACGTTTTGTCATTTTTTATGCACTGTACAGTAGATAAGTGATTTCCCCAAAACCTAAAAAAATGTCGCGTGATCAGTGCTATAGTCTACGAGGATGCAAAAGATTTTCGATAAGCTATGTCAACGCGTACCGCTTGAGCACGATTTTTAGTGACGTCAACCTTTTTGTATGTAACCTGTTCTCCCCTCTCGAAGTCAATCACAAGACTAATTCCACCCCCTATTGCACACTTGTGCAAAAAAAAAAAAAAAAACACGTTTTTTGAAGAATCCGAACAATGGAATAACGTCGTATGAATGTATTTCAAGAGAAAGAACAAGGGTACAAATCCTCCGATAAGCAAAGCGTGAATTGGGCGATTTAACTAAAATTGAAAAAAATTTATCGCGCATAAGTGAAAAGTGCATTTTAGGTTTCGCGTATAAATGAACAAGACTTAACATCGTTTTCCTATATCGCTGGCCGGGCCCGTGAGAAAAATGTGCATAAGTGAAAAACGCGTTTAACAGAAGTCGCGTATAAGCGAGAGATTACTGTACCTTAATTAGAACGAAAAATATATTTTTTGTTGCATGCATATAACTATATATAACTAATATTATATTTAACTTGAAAACTTTAAACTCTTTTCTCCAAGATGCAATTTTTCCCGACTTTTTGCATTCAAACTCATAAGTCAAAAACTGATAAAGATCAAGTAATGAAACTTGGAGCCTATCTTTTTTCAAAGAGTCTGCAATTTTGAAAAAGTTTGCAGCAAAAAAATGATTTAAAAAATATATCTTCGAGAATTTGAAGGGAAAAAAATCGATTTTTCATTGAATTCATATTTTTCAAATTGCAGAATAAAAGCTTAGATATTTGTGCATATTTTTTGGAAAAATATTGGAAATTGACCAATAATATTTTGAGTTTCAGCAATTCAAAGCGACCCCGTTAAAAAAAAGTTAGATTTGAATTTAAAACATTTTTTTCAATATTTATTTTATGCTTTTTCTTATTGAATCGATGGTGAATCAGTGCAAAAAATTTCAAAACCCTAAACTGTTTACCAATTTGTTTTTCAAAATGTGTCCCGGACCTCCTTAAGTAAACCCCCTCCGCCCCCTCTCCGTAGCAACGCTACTCCGTACACTGATATTTAAAATGCAACACCAAGAAGGAGTGGTCAGAAATTTCTGCAAATTTCAGGGTAGACACGTCACTGAGTGATGTGAAATGCATAGCTCTCCAACGCACATGAAGATATGAAAGGAGGAACTTTTAGAATGGGCAATATTCGTGCCTTTATTTCTGCCAGACGAATCATCGAAGAAATGTTTCTGTCTCGGTCTATGTTTTTGTCCATTTAATTACGAATGCTGCAAACAATGAACAATTTAAGTTTAAATTTACATCAGGGCCAGTAACACTTTACTCTGATTAAGGACTGAAAATAGAAATTAAGAATTTATTAACATTAGTTGAGGAAAGTTTGTTTTGTTTAATTTTAAACAGACATTTTGAATTCTAAGCAAAGCAATATTATCTAAATTATTAATTTTTCTGTAATGATTGAAAATCCTGTGATTACAAAATACAAAAACAAAATCCTAGGTTCTGGACACATTTTCGTAGCGTCGTAGTTCAACGCAATAGTTCGTAGAAAAGATTTTTTGTAACAGTTTGCAGCTCTGCATATAATTCTACCGATTAATTATATACAGATATGACACAAATGACGCAATCGTAAAATGCGTTAAATTTTTTGTATAATTTACATGTAAACTAATAATGAGCCATCATTAACAGCTGAATCAATTCACCTTTTACCCCCAAAGTAATCTTCGGCAGCTTATCTTATAATTGGAAGAAAATAATGGTACCACC
Source organism: Uloborus diversus (assembly GCF_026930045.1). Lineage (NCBI taxonomy): Eukaryota > Metazoa > Arthropoda > Arachnida > Araneae > Uloboridae > Uloborus > Uloborus diversus. The sequence goes on from NC_072740.1 coordinate 120,945,123, forward strand.
AGTCAAAACGAAAAGTTTTATATAATATGAGCTGATAATGATTGGTATAGCCTCAGTAGAGGAGGTAAGGATGCAATCCACTCCCCCCCCCCGCCCCCAAAAAAATACATTGGTGAAAAAGAATAAGTAAAGAGTAAATCCAAAACTTTTTTCCTAGAAAGAAAAAGTAAAACTTTCCTCTGAATTTTGTAGTGTTACAGAATTTACTCCCCCCTTCTTCCCTCGCAATTAAAGATCGTGCTAAATTTATTTCAAGGACATCAATGTCAAGAAAATTCTTGAGGTAGGCCTCAAAATCCCCAATGATCATGAAAGTTCATTTGAAATTGCGTTTTTGGAACTTCAATTTCCACAAATTGTTTTGAAGAATCTCTGCGCTTTATCAATTTCCTTAACACTACTGAAAATGGCTTACAATCATGTTTTACAGACTTCAAATTTTGGAAAACTTACGAGGGAAGGGCAATAAGCCTTCCCACCTCCAACAGCACCAGGATAGCGCTGAATGGAAAATTTCGAGTTACAATTAAGTAAAATTTCCGGGGGGAAGAAGCCCCGGGCAACCCCTTCCTCCTTCTGCAAGTACATTACTTTATGATTATACTTATATTGCTAATTTCTATCTGCTGCATCACAATTATAAATGTAGAAGGCAAAAAGTAAAACAAGTAGAAATAATCGCGTTAACAAGAAACAAACATTCTGTTACAAAAACTTTTCATTCCTGATCTTAAATTTGCTCAAAACATTCTTTTCACACTTTAAAAAGGTTAATTTTTCACGTTCCCGTATTTGAATTAAAGAGAGAGCCGTTAATATGTCCGAATTGTAGAGATCTGCTATATGCCTGCCCTCCCCTTCGTCTTTCCCTCCAGACAACTCTGGATGTACAACCCTCCCCCCAAAACAATTGGCTGGCACTGCGGAGAGACAGTGGGGTACACTATCTCTCCTTAATATAATTCAATGATAAAGGCCAGGGTCGGACTGGGTCCTCAAAAAGGCGCATACCCCAATTTTTCTGAAGGCGCATGCCATTGGGGAGGGGGGGGGGTATCGCGGAAAGGATACAGACTATCATTTTAGGGGAGCAATCAGTGGCGGATCCAGACGATCCTGTTGAAAGGGGCGATTGAGTAAATCATTAAGGGGGGACCAATAATAATAAAAAAATTTAAAAAGTTTAAGAACTGAAGCATTTTTTTTTCGAAAAATGTGCTTCGTTTAAAGAGTTTGAATGAAAGTTATAAGTGTTTCGAGTATCACACACACAAGAATAAAAAATTTAAAAAAGAGTTTCTACTAATATTCTAGATCTATTATCTAAATTAAACCCTTTAACTTTTGATTCGTTTGAAAACTCGTGAAGTTTTTTTCAGTTGTTATTCAGGTCCTCAACTGTACTTTTTTCCTTATAAAAGAAAGGTTGCAGCACCAAAATGGCATCTCTTTTTACCAGTTTACGTACCGAACATAATGCATACTAAAAATTGCATTTGTAAGTAGGGGTAACTAGGGAGCCTTGACCATAAGGGAGGCTTGACCCACCCTTCAATTTTTGTATTTAAAAATATTTTAGCTGTTTCTCACTAGATAGCAGTCAAAGCTAGTGATGTGATCAGGCATCCATCTTAGTTTTATTCATCTAGCTATCAGGTCTGTGGAGATATTCAGAAAAGAGTTTTTCAACCTAAAAAGTAAGAATTTTGAGCATAATTTGTAAGACCTTTTCAGCAAATGTAATTAATTTATATTTTTGCAAATGGGATTTTCTAAATACTATAATATTGAGCTTTTATTATAATTATAAAGTTTGTTCCTTGAATTAGACTTAACCTCACCATGTGCTATTCTGTACAAAATGGGTAAGTGGGGAGGCTTGACCCACTATATGTAAGGGAGGCTTTACCCACTGAGTCAAGGCTCCCTTACTTAAACAGTTTAGGAATTCTAGAAATACTGTTTATCAAAAACAATTTATAATTACAATAGTTACTTTATGGGGATAATATATATGATTATTATATATTTTGTATGTTTACAATAAAACCAAGACATTGATTGTTGACAAATATTAACTTATCAGTTATTGTTTACAATGGAATTTTTGTTGCAATAATTCATAATAAAAACTAAATTATGATTAATGTCTGGTTTTTGAGGAAAATTTGCAAATTTATAAGTTAATTCTTCTGAAAAAGTTTTTTTTTTAATTATAAATATTCATTTTTTATGATTCATTTTTTTGTAATATCTTTAGAAATTTAAAATAAGTGCAATATTAATCATATGTGTATGTTTAGATATTTTTTCTCCTCCCCTCAGGATGTCTTTTTTCATAAACCGAAAGGAAAAGCTCGTAAGAAGCACTCCACAGAAACTATGAAAGCAGCAGTTTCGAAGGTTGTAGTATTCATAGCACAGCTTTAAATTATGATTTAGATCGAAAAACTCTAGAGAGATATGTAAAAAAATATAAATTAAGGGAAAATAAGGAAGACATGGATGTGCAGCCCAATTACAAACAAATTTCCAAGAGTAAAGAAAGTAAAAAAAGAAATTATCACTACTAACAGAGGAATCCAATATTGATACATCTTCTAGCTGCACTGAAGAAGAAATAGAGGATTTTATAGTAAAAAATAATAAATTTGATGTTGGCGACTTTGCTGTTGTAAAATTTACAACAAAAAGAGATTCGTGTTATTTTGTTGGGCGGGCTACACGAGTATTGGTACTAAATGATGAGTATGAAGTCACCTTCTTAAGACGATGTGAACAATCATTTAGTTTTATTTATCTTGAAAACAATGATTTATCTGTTGTATATTTTACAGATATGACTAAACTGCCATGTCCTATATCTTCTGGTTATACTGAAAGAGTAGCCATGAAAGTTCAATTTAATTTTGATTTTTCCCAATTTATGCCATTAAGATAATGTCCCATCTTGTACATTTTGATGTATACACAAATTAAATAAAATATATTAAAAATAAATAGGAGGTAAGTCTATGTTCTATGGACAGTATTCTTTATTATTTTTTAAATATAATTGGTAAAATATTAGAAATGTCATATTCTAAATATTAATATATACATGATCTTAAAAATAATTTCTGAACATTTAATTATCATGCTAAAACATGTATACTTAATATTTACATAATTAATAAAAGAATATTTTCTATTTCTCATTTTACAATTATATATAATTGCCCGGGTCAAGCCTCCCATACCATGGGTCAAGCCTCCCTTAATAAGGGAGGCTTGACCAGCTAACCTAAGTTTTAAAAAATATTAATTTTAGAAAAGTAAAAATTTATTATTTACATTATCGCAAATATATTCCTGTTACCAATAGAATGGCCTTCAATACGTGCTATCATATGATATTTAAATTTTTAAAATAAAATTTACAAAAATGTTTATCTGAAAACGTGGTCAAGGCTCCCCAGGTTCCCCTAAATTTGAAGATAGTTTTAAACTTGTTTGTTGATTGAGTTTTGTTTAATATTCGCCCAAAGGAAGGAGTGTTTGCAGGTTTTCTGCTGAAATTTTTTGTTCGAAACTCATTTTTATACTATTTGGAGGTTAACAAGTGGAAAGGAGGTTTTGGGGTCCCGTTCCGGATTTTTTTTTCTGAAATTTAAGGGCATATTTTTGAAAACACGATAATTTGCTATCTTTGTGTTCTTGAAGGGAAAGATGAGAGACACGAGTTCACCCCAATCGTTTTATGATAGCTTCAAAAACGCAAGTATTGCTAAAAATGTTTTTAGTATTGTTAACCCCTGGTTTGTAGTAAAACCAGAGGGTTCGGGGGCTTTCCCCCTTAAAAAAAATTTGGAAATGAAGTCCTTAAAAAGCAATTTTAGGCCATCTTTGATGAAGTAGCAGAAGACATGAGGTTCAGAACTTTTCAACAGAAACTTTTCGATGTAGGAGTTCCAAAAACTCTGTTTTAGACGATCTTTGAATGATATTAAAAGATGAGGAAAGAAAGATATGAGGGCTCCTCTCCGGAAATTTTTTGAAATTGAAGTCTCAAAAACGCAGTTGTAAGCCATCTTTTATGACGTAGAGGGAAGGAATGGGGTTTGGAACTTTCCATTGGAAATTGTTGGAAATTGGAGCTTTGAAATACGATGGTTAGCCATCTTTGGTAGCGTAAAGGGAAGGGATAGAGTCAGGAGTAAACCGTCAAATTTTCAATATTGAAACTTCAAAAACATAATGTTAGTGGGAATTCATTGACGTTAGGAGAAGGACTCGAGATCGAGGGCACTCCCCCGGAATTTTTTCGGAATTAAAGTTCTAAAAACGTAATTAAAAGCCCTCATTAACGACATTTTTGAAAAAGTTTTCCATTCCGGTTATTTTTTTCGAAATTAAAGCTCCAAAAAATCAAAAGTTTTGACAATCTTCGATGGCATTGGAGAGTGGGGGTTGCGGAACTCTCCTCTGCAAAATTTTTGGAATTAAAGTCATAAAAATACAGTTGTAGACGATTTTTTGTGATGTGTTGGAGGTGGGGGGAGCGAGAGAGTTTGGTGACCTTTTCCCGGAATTTTTTTAACACAATTTTAGACAATTTGTTTATTTATGAGAGGAGAGATTTTGTGGACTTCTCATTGAAATTGTAAAAACTTGACTGTAGGCCATCTGTGTTAACTTTTAGGGAAAGGCACGTTTCACTACTTTTTTTCAATCAAGTGCCAAAATCGGCAATTTACAAAAAATAATGAATAAGTTAAGCACATTCGGAATTTTTGAAGTCGCCCAGTGGTTTGATTTCGCATCTTCTGAGTGAAATTTTTTCCCCTAGGCGACATTGAAGTCAAGTGGTCATTATGTTATAAAATGCGCTCTGCTACATATCTATACGAAATTCAACTTTTCCACTATGAAATTCATTAAAAATAAGAGTAGAAAAACTCACTGACAAACGCCTAGACAACTGTATTCAAACGGCAACAACTACCAACTCTACCAATAATAATAAACTTGTTCATGCAATTCAAAAACGTAGTTTTTGACTAACTTCGATGAAATTTGGAAGATAAAGAGAGAGAAAAGGTCTAGTGGCCTCCAACTCCAGAATTTTTTTTTTTTTAATTTTAATCCTAAAACGCTATTGCCGTGCATCTTTAATGACCTTATGGAAAAAAATGCGATTCGAAACTTTCTTCCAGAACGTTTTCGAAATCGAAGTTCCAGAATAGGCAGTCTTTTTGACTGAAGATTCGAAGGTCTCTCCCTTTTCTTTTCTTTTTTTTTTTGAAATAAGAGTCTTAAAAACGCTCTTGTTGGTCATCTTTGGAAACATTACGGGAAGGGAGGGGATGGGATAGAAGGAACTTTTCCCGGCAATTTTTCGAAATTGAAACTCAAAAGACGGAAACTTTTAGATAATAACATTAGGGAAAGCGGGCTTGGAGGAAAATTTTCGAAACTTCAAAATGAGGGGAAGGTATAAGAGCTTTCGAATCAGTTAGAAAACTTGCGTTCTGAATTTGCAAGACAAGTTTTTATTTTTCAGCGAAGGCGTTTGCATTGCATTTCATCTCAAAAAGTAGGAAGGGCGCACCTGCTCTCGGGCAGGTTGGCAGGCGGGCCAGTCCGAGCCTGATAAAGGCATAGGCATATCTTCCCTTAAAATTTTCTAATGTTCAAACTCAAAAAATATAAGTTAAAAACATACAGAAAAGCTCTAAATTTTTTTCCTTGGTTCATTTAACAGGAATTTTTTGATGACATCTAACACATATTCAAAAAGTCTCGAACAGAAGACATTTATAAGAACTTACCGATGCCACATCTGAATGTCAGTTTCTTGAGAAAACAGCATATCAATTTCTGGTCCAGTTGGATCGGTATTGAACATTTGTCTTCCACTTGCATTTGGGGATCTTTGAATGCTCAAAGGCAGATCTTTCCTTTGCATTTGAGTTGGTGCACTTTTCTTGGCCGTCTTGAAGATGAATCATCAGTCTTTGAAATCAAAGTTCGAGAAACGAAAACTACCGCATGATTCACTATTCTTAATCTCTTGACGTTGTAAAGATTCTTCAGATATTTGAGCAGCATTAATTTTGTTTGATACATACAAATTATCACTTTAACTCGTCTACTGATTCTGCCTTCATCCTGCTTTTTCCAACTGCCCTTCTAGTGTGCCAAATTCAGGTTTCTAAATTTCCATCTTATTATTTACAGTACATACTTTTTCCAACAGTCACGTTTGCAATTTCGTCCTTGTTTGATCATTGGTTGCAGAAAAGGAGTAATGAGAGAAAACTTAAGGGAGAAACAGGCATTTTAGTTTTAACAGGAGAAACATCCAGAACATCACTTTTCTCTTCAACTAATCTAACTTTTAACAGGCGAGATAATCACTCATTACATATCCAATATGTCCTAAAAGGAAAATGTTGGTCCAATCTTCTCTATTTAAAGGTCAACAGGAACCAGGGGAGGTCCATACAAACAGGAAGTCCATGCAAACCAGCCACAGCTAGCCCGTTAAAACGCTCAAATTTTTTTAACTATTCTACATACCAGATCAGGAAAATCTTTAATAGGAATTATTTGAAACTGAAACGAAATCTAGATTGTCAGCCATGCCAAGCATTTAATTAATTCATTTTTTCCCCCCACATTTGTTCCGCCAGTGCTTTACCACCTCGAATATGTAATCCGCCATCAATGTGACAAGATGCCTAGCAAGAAGTAAGACGCAGAACAATTTTTCTTCTATTCTCCAGCGCTTTTTGTTGCTTTTACGATGAAACCACAAAGAGAAAAACACAAAGACTACAACAATAATGAACACTTTTTCTTTCATAATGCCACTCATATTGGTCCAAACTTCTTCATTGAACAATAGGAGGTCAACATGAGCGTCAGATCATTCAAGCCAACCACAGCTGGCAACAGGCCCGTTACAACGCTTTAAACTTCAAAGTCTTAATACCAGAACATTTGTAATTAAATAAAAGTGACCGTCACTTTCAGCCTAAATGGGAAGCAATAATATTCCTAGCAGAGAAATAAATGAAACTTGCACTAGATACTTCACAGAAAAAAGTATCTCCTTCACGTTTCTGAGCCACATTTTTCGAGCACTGCCTGTTCTCCCTTTAAATGGCGGATGTGTAATCAATATTATAAACAGTACATTTTAAAAGACACTATATTTACAACATATTTCCAGTGAGAGCAGGGTTTCACAGTCCTGTCTGCTATTAACTGCCCTCAACTGGAGTAGAATTTTCTAGAACTGAAGTTCTTAAGCACACTGACACTTCTGATTCATTCATCTAACAATGAGAAAAGGAGCCACAGTTGACCCACCTGAAACAAAAAATGGAGATATTAACTACAAAATAACATAAAAACTTGAGAAAAACCCAGAAATAATGTCCATAAATAAGGTGTTTTTTTCGGCATTTTGACCCTTCCTCCCTATGTCAGATTTCACCACGTCCTACTTTTTCACATGTCACGTAAATGTTTCAGATGCATATACTTATAAAAAGGCGTGCTGCCCCCTCCCTTCCCCTCGTCACAAATTGCTATAATTGCAAAAATTACATTACCTCCTCAAAACGTGACTTATTTTGGACACCCTGTGTTAAATTAACATTATGTTAATTTTACATTTTTTAAAAAGAGTTGATTTTACCCTCAGCTTTTTTTTTTTTACTTTGAAATGAATTGCTCAATTAAAAATATTTTAATGCGTTAATAGTTAAATAATTATGGTTTGGTTAAGGTATTTTGAAATAAAATTCTAAGGCATTTCTCATTTAAAAAAACATAATCCATAAAATCTTAATTTGAGAACGAAATAAAAATTTGAGATGAATACATTTTTGCAACTAAGCAGCAATAGTAAATAACGTATATTAGCTGTAACTTGACCAGAGTGAGTGAACAGGAAGCGAAAACGGACCACTTCATTTTGTAATAGGTAGAACCGGCGAGAACGTGCAAGCAGTATAGTCTCGCGTTCTCGCTCATTCTACCTAATTCAAAATGAAGCGATCCGCTCCCGCTTTACGTTCACGCACTTTTTTTTCGTTTTCAAGCTTTAGTTGGTATTGTCCGTTTTTCAGCAGTTGAGACTTGGACACTATTCGGAATGTACTACAGAACCTCGATTAATAAAACTTCGATTATCCGACATTTATGTTCTGACCGAGCCGATAATTAAGGTGTTTTTTTTTTTTAAGTTTATTAATTAAAATGATTAAATTTTCCATTTGAAAATATTTTTGGAAATTTTCGACTTTATGAATCTTTCAATATTTAATTTGGTATTGTAATAAGTTTTAAAATAAGTTTTTAACAAGTTGTTTTCCCTTTTTAAAACATTTCTTTTCGTATATTCATTTTCTTTTAAAAATAATCTGTAGCATTTTAATTTAATGAATTTTAAAAATTTAAGATCATGAGAAGCGTAATACAAAGTTTCTAACTGAGATATGACATACGAGGCGCTAGCGGTCCCAATTAGTTTGGATAATCTTGATTCTACGTAGATTAAAATTAGAACAGAACCAGTTTTTCAATAGTATTCAGTTGGTGTGAAAGAAAACATGGGGTAAGTTAAACAAACTATTACCATACTCGGGGTCGTTTTTAAAATTAAAATGGTAGAAAGTGAAGTTTAGGTAACACAGATTTCCGCGCGTTTCCTAACAATTGCGCATGAGTCGTCATAGCGACTTGAAACAATGTTTGAAAATGACAATGTGAGAAAAGTCTCTTTAAGTTTGGTGATCTCATTTTCCAGCAGGTCCACAAATGAGAAACTAACTTGTTTCAACCAGATTTGCTTGTCATGTAGATTGTTATTAAATCTTTATGAATTTCACCTTATCAGAAATTATGCGCAGTTGAGAGGATATCAATTACCTTATAAATTCTGTAATCCGAGATACGTGGAAACTTGAGTATTTATATTCCTACTATTCTTTTTAAACTTTAAACCTCTATGTCAGTTACACATGCTTGTATTTTACGTAGGTTCAATGAATTCATTTGCTTTAAAGACTTCTTAAATGAATTTAGAGTATACTTTGAGGGTTCAGCGGGTAGCAAGTGACTTAAGGGTCACAGATGGAATGTTGGTGTCAGGTCCCTACCTGGAATTTTTGGGATCTTGAACGTTCTCAATTTATCGAATGGAATTCGAAATTTTCTTGAACAAAACTCGTAACTTCGCCGAATAGAACTTCAAATTTTTACGAATGATAATTTTTCAGACTCGTCGGACAAAACTTGCCGAATAAAGAAATGCTTGAAGGACAGTGATCAACCGAAACCTTTCATCGTGGACCACCCTCGTCAAAGTAAATGATTGATATTTAGGTTAGAGGTGGTAAATCGCATGTTTTTTTAGAGAGCATAAAACAAACAAAAACTTTTTAAAAAGTTCTAAAGAATGCAAGGTTCAAAAGAAAAAAAGCAGCTGTTTCTCGCTTATAGAACCACTTACACTCCCTTCAACTCTAAGATTGCTTATTTTCAGATAAAGCACAAAAAGAAATGCCAGTTTATTTATACCTTATTAATTTTTCTTACATATCATTTGTCTATTTTTTAGCAAAAGTCAATAAGTTCATAGAAAAGAGATTTGATAAAACACTGCAATTTGTTAGACTTAATTACTTCAGGAAGTAAACCAATTATACAGATACAATTTAATTTTAAAGTGGACGAAATCTTAAATCCGTTTTTTTCGTTCATTTTTTATGGCGATGTCGAGTATAAATTAATAATGCTTCATCACTGGAGTTTTGGAATTGGTGACTTTTACATTCACTTCAATGAATTCTTGTTTAAAATGGTCTTCCTTTCGTACCTAATATCACGAGTAATTAAAGAAAAAAGTGAAAACATTACATTCAACTCCTTTTGGAATATTTTTGTTCATCCAAACTGCGTTTTCTTTCATTTACGCAAAGTTCTATTTCTGGCAGTCAGAAGCAAAGGAATGCAAGTGCCAAAATTTAAAAAATGGAGACATCCGGTACAAAGAGTAGGTAAACATCTGTTTTGAGACAAGAGATAGTACTAGTAGTCCTGGTAGGTACTGCTATGCAGCAAGATTTTAAAAAAGATTTTCAATGAAACCTCATTAGGAACGCAACTATAAACTAATTATACTCAAAACTTGAAAATGTACAGTTAGATCCCTTTGCTTCTACATACCTAATTTCTGCATTAATCCGAGTAAAAATACATTTACTACATTTATAAAAATGAGAATTACAATCATTGTGACCTACTTCATCAGATGAAGTGAAAATGTCACGATCATCAAGGATTTTAAGCGCTCTGCGGTCTGTCTGGCACCAACGAGTCACTGGAATCCACTGTAATGAGAACAAGACACATTAAGTGCTTGTAAGTAAAACATATCCAACATGAAAGTAATTATTTCCCTATATGAATGCTCGGAACTAAAGGAAAAGGAGTTTTTGCAGATAAAGAAGCCCATGCTTATAACCCTACAGTGGATAAATTGTGCATCTCATTACATACCGCCAAAATTGAAAGATTGACTTCATGGCGCTATTGTGGTGTTCGACTTAGTACAAAACGAGCTAAAAGTTATTAATTTTAACTCAAATTAGTTATTAATTTTAATTGCATTTCATTTCCAAGCCCAGCACGTTAGCTCTTTAATCAGGGACGGAGTAGCCCCTCGGTCAGTAGGTCCTCGGGTCCGTGCGCTGTTACGCATTGACACACGTGCCCGTACGAATTCTTGCACTCTTTGCAATTCCGAAAAGATTAGTTAAAGTAGTTTTTATATTAAATCATTTAGGCATACTAAGTAAAAATTGATTAACATTGTATTCAACATTAAATGATTTAAACATTTTGTATAAATAAATCTTGAAGTTACTCCATTGAGCTTCGATGGTAAAATAAACCCATTTCTGACCAATTATTTCTTTATACGGGAGGTGAGAAATAATGAGCTCAATCTTTTCTAAAATAACGACTATCTTAAGACAAACACGTAACTTCAAATCCCAATTAACTTAGGTAAATATTTCAAACGATAACTCTTTTAAAACTGAGACCATATTCATCTGCATTAAAATAACATTCTTCCTAATAACATCCAGAATTTTTTTTTATCGCCAAAATAGAGGCTCCTCACAAATCATTTCAAAGACCTACTCTGTAAAAACGAAGTCTACTCGACCTATAGCACAAGAACTTTAATCGATTACTGACCTAGCAGCATTTTGTTTGATTGCATAGAGCAAGGAGATAACAGCTTAGTAAGCAATCAGTTTAAGCACCAACTCGTTTCCATAAGAATCACTAAGGGCTATTCATTAGAGAGGAGACGAGCTGTTGAACTTAACATAGGATTTAGGGTAAGGGATTAGCAAAATTTCTTCACCCATGACCTCTGAAGGGTGTTTTCACCCTCAATTCATCCCCCTTTGCTGTGCCACTGCCTCACGTGAAAGATAAAGTAATAAACACAGAAAATAAATCAACAGTTATTTAGAATAATCTTCGACCGATTACTATTACATTATAGCACATAATACTGCATTTAATATAGTACATTTTGAAAAAAATTAAAACTATTTAATAGAAATAATTTTAAGAATGAACCAATCAGCATCTGCAATATAAGTAAACACATTTAGTTTATGTAAAACTAGCTGTACCCGACGCGCGTTGTTACGCCAACAAAAAATACATCATACTGATTTTCATGACAATCGGTTGAACGGGGGCAGAAGTTTGCTACTCTGCAGTGCCACCTGGTGGCGAGTGGCTTCAATGAGCATATTATGCACCTTCTCCGTGGAAAAATACATATATATAGCAATTTTCATAATAATCGGTCCAGGTATCAAGTGAAGCCGTGACTATACTCAAATTTTGTACTCACGCAGTTTGCAAGATCAATCAATCGCTAAAAATATCAAATAGAAAAAGTTTTAAATCCCCCCCGTTGCATGAAAAGCCATAAAATAAAGAAAGAATTTATTTGTTCAAACTCAAGAAAAATGGCAACAGCTAACTTCTTATCAATGAGATCTTTCCCGCGAATTAATTTCTGCAGCCGATAATTTTGTTCGTATTTATCCAATGGATTGTGACTTAAATTGGAATAAAAAAGGAACTATCGATCGGATTTTTTTCGAACCTGTCTATAAACATTCTCAGTACCAAAAATAACAAACTGTGAAAGTTTCATCCAAATCTGACGGGTAGTTTATGTTCATGGATGACATACAAACATTCATTTTTATATATATAGATAATTTCATTCAATGATGTCGAACTCGATTGGGTGCGGTTTCTGATGCAAGAAACTTTCCTTCGGCTCGAATTTTGGCACAAGAAATATTACCCGGGCTGTGGGGGGGGGGGGGGACTTTGTTCACAATTTTTGTGTTCGGGCTTCCAAAATGAGCCTGAACTCATCTCTTTATTCATGACAACGCCCACCGCACTTTTCTATCCCGACTGGTTCCGATGCCCTCGAAGCGCTTCCACTTACTACTTTTTTTTTCTTTATTATACTATTGTGTGGTGTCCTGATATGGCTATTTTACAAGCAATCGAGAAATGCTACCAGCAGCTGAAAATTTCGTGGTGGCTAAAGTCGTAATCAACTCTTGCTTCATTGCGCGCCTTAAGGGAAGCAGCCGAAAGGGCTCATCTGATTACAGCGCCCATACCGATTAAAGAGTTCATTACGGAAGATAAGCGTTGTCTTTCGGGAGAAAAAGCACTGCATGCTCGTTTAACTATTTATTTTTTTTCCGAATTTAAGACATCTATGTGTTTGAACTTTAATCAAATCAATTTTATTAAGTTCTCTTCTGAGTGGTGGGAGCTAGTCAGGCTATACTGCCGTGCTAAGCACAGATGTATCTGCACATTTTATCAAAATTGAGTTATTGTCGCCAGGTGGTCGTTAGTAATTTAATTTACCCAAATCAAGATTTTTGGCGATTTGTGAACGCGAAATATTAAACAAAGCTTTAGGAAAAAAGTCGTAACTGCACAGTTTGCGGAGTTTGCTAAGGCAATTTGAACGTAAGTGACAAATACTAAGCCTTTAAAGTAGTATCTGCGCAGTTACCACTTTTTTCCTTAGTATTTTTTGTAGATACGACTTTTATACCTTAGTAAAGCAGCATATTTAATAATGTAGCAGTTTATTGTAACACAGAAATAAAAATTAATTTACCGTTGAATAGTTTATAAAGGTCGATAATAAAAACTAATACAACTTTGCATAATTGTTAAAGTAAATATTCAGCTTTTTCTATTCAAATGTTTATTTAAAATGTAAAATCTAAAAATGAAATGCATGTAAAATATTCATATCTAATTCTTTCATGCAAAAAAAAAAAAAAACCCTCATTTCATTCTACGGCCAGTAATATTTTCATTTAAGTATCGTCTGCTGTCAAAATTATCTTCATGCTCGGTAAAAATGAATCTAGAAAATAAAACGTTATAAAAAAACACATTCTTTTAATATATAAAACAGAAAATTGTTATGGATTACAGTTTTAACCGTCCGGAGTTTTGAAAATGGTATCTTTCAGAAGGTAGATTCTGTTAGATTTGTATTAACAAATAAAGTGAAACAGCTAAGTCCAAAAAAAGCAGATGTTTTCAGTATTATTTAATGATACCTTGATCACGTTTTACTAAGCTATTTTTGTCGTATCTGCGCAGATACCCCTAAAAATTCTTAGTAATTGTCACTTACGGTGAAAATAGCTTAGTATATGAAAAGATTTTGAAAAGAAAATTTGTCGTAACTACATTTAATTTTAAATTAAGATTTTAGCAAAAATACTCTTACGGTTTTTAGATAAGTTATTTACGAAACTACCGCAAGTTGAGCATTTAACTAAATCATAAATCAAAGAAATCAGTTGCAAAACTTTAATCGTCGATTTCTCATTTTGAGCTCTGCTGCAGATACCACATCTGTGCTTAGCACGGCAGTATAGTTATTGCCTTTACTCCCACCTACTCAATCAGGAATTTTGAAATAGACAGGGTGAAATATACTTCTGTTTGTAATTTCTTTTCCGTTATTTTATCTGCGAAATTCATTTTTTTGTAAAAAATATTACCCCGATTGAAATATAATGAATTGAATTAAATATTATGGTATTAAAACACCGACTGACAACCTTACTCAAAATTTCTTAAATATGTTCCTAAAATTGTGCAAAAACATTTTTCAAACATTCTTACTCTCCACTTGTTAAAAATGATAAACTAAGAAAAGTGAACCGACTTACTGGCAACGGCAGCATCCGTGTTAGAAGTGTTGAGAGATAGCCTTCTTCGAATAGAGGACCACCTTGGAGCTGTTACAGGCACAGCACGTGCAGCACCGGGTACCAAAAAGGATGGTCGGGCAGGAGAGGCGATGGGGACTAGTTGAGAAGAATCCTGAGCAGATACAGCGTTAATCGGGGAAGCTTGAAATGATGAAAAATTTTGGAACGATGAGCTTGCGGAGGAGGCTTTTTTTCGGCGGGTAGGATCTTTAGGTGAGGCGCGCCTGGTGGACTTGGGTGAAGTGGTTGAACGGGGAGATTTTGGTGAAGGAGTTGAACGGGGAGATGTTGGTGGTCTTCTTGACGTAGATGGAGGGGAAGATGAACTGCCGGATGAAGAGGAAATCGAATGGGCGCGTCTCACTTGTGCGTTGTAATAACGTTTAGCTTTCTGGGTTTCTACTCCCAGTTCATTCCCAGTTTTGATGCACTGAGCGGATACTTTTTCACCTTTTGCAATTAATTTTTTGTATTGGGTCCAAAATTTCTTGCTAGGACTTTTCCGCTTTTTTTTAGCGCTTGAGTCTGACGAGTCGTAGCTCAATCTGGAGGGTGCTTGGCGAGATCGGGGCGATCTTCTCGGTGACTGCCCTTGAGCTTGCCCTGGGTCCTGTGGGTTGGCAGGAGACGCCACAGGAGATGCCACAGGTGGGAGTTGGGCTGGTGATTGAGCGTTAGATGGAACAGGAGATTGATTGCCGCTGTTATCTGCATCAGGAACTGAAAAAATAAGTTGGAACTACATTATGACTTTTGTCGTAATTAAATATCTTGTCAAAACTTTGAGCGCACTTAACTTATCACGTCAAAGATTTCCACTCGGTGCATGGTCTAATAAATTAAACGATGAAAAAAATTCTTAAATCTTTTGCGTGAATTTGATGATGGCGAACTTTCCTAAAGATTTGTAGTTTTAATTCGTTAAAGAAAATGCGTAAAGCTGACTTTCTCTTCATTTTCCACTAACCTTTACTTTGCTTTGCCCTATAAATCTCTTTCTCTGGAACATTTGGCTACAAACTGGTAAAAATAACTGCTTTAAGAGGTTACGGGACACATTTTGAAAGAAAAATATTAAATAGTTAAGAGTTTTTGAAATCTTTTGCACTGATTCACCATCTATTTAATAGCAAAAATATTAATTCAATTAAAAAATATAAAAGATTTAAAGAAAAATCTCGAAAGATTTTTTTTAAACCACGTTTTTTGCAGTTTTTTTTTTTTTTTTTCAAATTTGCCGTATAAAAAATTAAGCTAAACTGTTTGAAGATACGCTCCGAATTTCATTACTTTATCCGTTCTTGACTTATGAGTTTGAATGTAAAATCGGCCAAAATTGCATTATGGAGAATAACGCATTTAAAATTTCAAAGTTAAATATAATATCAGTTAAATGCATGCAAAAAAATTCTCTTTTTAAATAAGATAGAAACTAGATTCAAACGTCCTTTTAAGCAGAAAAAAAATGGAGAAAGTTTTTTAATGATGAAAAAAAAATGCAAAATTAGACAATTTGTTTAATGAACCCCCTCAAACAAATGACTGTGGAAGCGACAACTACAATTAATTTTTTTTCATGAAATGTTAATTTCCACTGGAAATATGCCGCTAGTTTCGATCAAAAGTAAAGTTTCTTTGGATATTTGGTGTGTTTCATCATCTTTTCTCATGAAATAGTTCATAAAAGAAAAATCTTACCCAAAACTATATTTTTATATCGGTGTCTTTTAATTTCTGTTTTTATTTTTATTTCTTTACTTATTTGGTAGAATTGTTAAAGTAAGCCAATCAACGAAAAAACCCGTCGTGGATTAAAAAATTAAAAGTAGTAAGTAATAGGGCAACAAGGATCTTTATTTTCACAGTTTAATGTATTCCCGAGAAACAGTCCACCTCCAAAAAAAAAAAAAAAAAGGCCATCCAATATTCAGCTAAGTTTTAAAAAATGCCATCATACAAGATTTTAAATTCCATTAAAATGGGAAAAAGTTCTGTAAACTAAATTAAAGTAAATTAGAAGATTCACCAAATTATAAAATAATCTCCCAAATAAATGCAGGGTGCCTGTCTACAAAAGACTTACGGAGCTTTGAAAAATCAGTCAATTTCAAGCACACCAATTTCCAGTTCACTTTTTTAACATAAGTAGAGAAATATTAGTTCACACCTCCACCTAGCTAATGACAATTTTTAATTTTGACACTTATTTTTGAAAACTTTAATGGTATTCTGGAAACTTATTTTCTGCCATTCTTTTCGATAGCAAAGTTTAAGTTATGATAAAAACCCTCTACTATTCTGTAATTTTGTTGACAAGTTATAATACGAATGCTATAAACAAGGACCAAGGACGTTACTTACTTGTGCCGAATTTCGAAGTCAATAAAGCTTTAAGGGACTCGATAGCTGCAACAAGAAAAAATATGCTTACATTTAAATAAAGTCATAGTTTTATCTATATATTTTGAACTTTTCTTGATAGATGAGAACTATTTGTATAAACAAATAACAGATGTATCGAATAATTACTGTTATCATTGCAGGATTATGTTTCTTCACCAGGGATGTGAGAAGTTGGAACTATCCATTCAAAGTTTTAAAAAGCAGATTTTCAAATTACAACCCTTTTTCTTTCAAAAAGAAGTTTTAGTCATAAAACAGATAAAATCAAGATGCCATTGTAGGGCCGTAAAAAGAAAATTTCGAGGAAGGTAGAAAAAACTTTCATGCGGAACTTTGCGCTACTTATGCAGATGTTCAAGTCCTCGGGATATCTATTATACCGTTTTATGCAAATAATATACATATTAAATACATTTGAGTTTTGGAACAATATTCTTTGTAATTTTTTTAATATAAGGGTTATTTCATGCGAAATGTGCAAATCAGCTGTGGCTGACATGTCACAAATTTCAATGAAAATCATTTAGGTTAACCATGCATATCTATGAGGGAAAGCAAAATATGGAAGTTTAAAAACTGTTGCTTTATTATTGAAATTAGAAGTTTGTTTACGCTAAGCCTAAATTTTCACAGTTCATTGCTGCCAGTTTGCGACTCAATAACTCCATAAGTTATAAACGTACACTTAAAAAATAAATATTTCCGCATTCTATAAACAAATCTCTATTAGGAAAGAGCAAAGTAAAATTTATTCGGATCTTTTTTTGAATCTGAGATTAACAAATATTGAAATTTTGCCAATTTACTTCAGATTTCAATTCACTCTTCTAGCTCTTTTAATGAAAAAACAGTAAAAATGATTCAGATTGAAAAACTATAACTACTATCTGCTTTAATTTAGTAATTGTTTATTAATTTCTCGATGACGAAATCTTACTTTAAAAAATCGAAATTTTCCGAAAATTTCATTTTTTCCTTTATTTCAGATGTTTTTGTGAAGATGAGAGAATGCTCTAAATTTACTCAATTTATTTTTCGTAACATATTGAAGTGTCTTTTAGATGCTAGTAAATTTTAATCACTGGAATCAGCGTATTTTTGTTACTAGAAAAATTTGAACCAAGGCAAAATTTCATTAGTTCTTTTTATTGTTAAGTTTAACAAAACTAATCATTTCTTTCGTGTTTCATTTTCTCAAAAGCATGTTTATGAAGTACTTGCTAAAATGTAAATTTTTTAAAAATCGAAATAAATATTAGATATATTTGCTTTTGCATCATTGAGTCGTTTATCTAGTTTTTTTAACTCTCGTAATTTCACATAAGGGTCAATCATACAGACTACTCATTCATGTCCAAATATTAGAGTTGTAAAATTAAAATAATTATTTTGAAAATTACAATCTGTTTTTTAGAATAATGTATTATATAGGGCACAATATACATAACTTCAGAAGGTGCAATGAAGTTTTCACACTTTATTTCTGTTTTAGTGTGTGAATTGACTAGCAAAATTGCTCAATTTCAAAGACCGTTATCTTTTTTACAAACCAAATACAAAAAACAATATGTATAACAGGTATAGTACTTGAATGTTCAATTGACCAAGAAATTTTATTTTTAATTCAATCCTCTTTCGGTTTACAGGGATCTAAAACTCATTTTTCGGATTTTTGAGGGGCTGTAATCCATAAAGGGCGCAGAAACACAGTAACTGTTACATATTCTTTTAGCATGGTTCCAGTGATTAGTTTTTGCCGTATTCCATTTTGTGTTTCCGTCTCCTACGCGAGTTATCCCCCTTTGAAATGAGTAACATTTTTACATTTGACCCTGAAATTTAACTTGTTGCCGTTATTTTAATTATTAACTTGCAGCTACGTAACTCAGCATGTAACACTATCAATTTATACACTTTAACACCAAAGCGTTAAATTAACTGTCAAATGTAATTTAAATAGATTTTGGCCAAAATGCAAAGATCTAAAAGTCCCATTTTTAACTACGAAATTCGCTTTTAATGACCTCTAAAAAAAATCAAAGGTCCAGTTTAGAGAAAAGAGGTTTTAAACATCTTTCATATCCAGCTTTTAGGAATATGAATTTCAAAAAAATTAAAAATGGTCGAGCGCACCCATCCGTCGAACCTGTATGGATTGACCCATAAAACACAAAGAAAATGCTATTTTTTTCTGAATTTTACTTCACGTTAGGAAATAAAAACCAATTTCGAGTTTCTTCAAGCAAATAGTAGAAACTCAGCTCTATTCTTGTAGAATTTTAAAGTTGTCTGAATTTTCCCTCATTTGAATTTTTGTTTCTATGTGAAGGGGAAAATCATAATTTTACAAAATGTCACTAAGTTTAAAACTGATTTTGAAGACAAAGGAATTAAAATACAACTTCCAAAGTTCTTAATGAGAAAATTGAAATATTTTCAGATTTTGTAACTCTGTTAAAAGTTAACTATAATAACTTTGAAAATTTTACTGACATCAGATTAATTACCCTACTCCATTGATTGCAACAATCAATAACTTTTATGTTTTCATTAAATAGTAATAAGATACATGCCTTCAAAAATGCAATATTTAGCATTTATGAGAATGCTGTTCTATTTGACCAATTTTCAATCGCATATAAACTATTCAAATAAAAAATTTTAAATAAAAATATTTTAGATATTTTTATATAGGCATAAAAGAAACCTGTATACCAAATTTTATAAGAATCTGTTACCATGCAACCACCACTTTTTTGCTAATTTTACTTATTTCGTATGGAATGACCCATAAATGAGCATTTAAATGTCAAACTGAAATTTTCGAGGGGTGGAGATTGAACTCCAAGAACCTTCTCCCGCCCCTTGTATAGGGCTCTGTGTCCTTGTGTACCAGCTGCAATTTAATTTTTTTCTCGATTTCACTAGTTATGTTTTGGTTATGCTAAAATTAGTAGTACCAAGATCAATACTCGTACTTACATTTTACTTTCACTCGCTTTTAACGCAAAAGCTAAACCGGTCCTCTATCTCCGCACCTAAGGTACGTTTGAAAAAAAAAATCACAACTGCCAATTCTATAATCGGGAGGCGAAAAAAAATCAGAAATACTTGAATAAAAATACTTTGCTCGCTTGCAATTTATAATGTACATTACAAACGCTTTTGCGAGTAGTCAGTTTTCTGTCTACTAATTAAGTAATTAAATGTATTGGAAAGTTATCCGTAAACTCAGAGGAAGCTTTAAAATATTTATGGTGTTCCTCAGTTACAATCAGGGTGAAATCGTTAAAAAATTGTATTTTAACTGCACCTAGTATCAATTTTTTCCTTGTCAAAAGTCATATCATCAGAAAATAACAGCACCATGTCGTTTTGACAGAAAATTTCTCAACCAAATAGATGACAGTTGCATACAAACAATAATGTCTTCCGCCCCTTGCGGGCGTGCCAAATCAGTACAATGCACAGTCATGGAAAAAACTGTATACACCAACTGCATCAACTTCCTACGTCACATTGTCATCAACCAAAGGAAGCTGGTTTTGGGGGAGTGTTTACCAGGAAACCATACGATAGTGTCATGATAAAAGGAAATAACTAAGCAACAATTAAAAGCAGAGTAAAACATGTTTCTGGACGTATGAATTTTCCCGCATGTCTCCGTAGTTGAAACATGAACTCAAAGGCTGCCGAAAGTTTAAGAAAAGCGTCCAAATTGAGCGAGTTTCGATGAGCATTACAAGACATCTTTTACGCGCTTTGCCGATGGTTGTTCTGCCACATGCAGACGGTGAAGTTTTGTCCTTTTCAATTTTTCACCCAATTGTTTAAATTTGTCGCTTTTTAGCAGTTCGGAAAATATTGAAGACTTTTTTCCCCTCGGTAACGGGAGCCCAAGGACAAGTATTTTTTGCATCGAAAAATGTATCTATCTGTATATGCGTTTTCAATTGTTACCTATTTAAACTTTTTTCCATTCTTACATGATTCGTGTAGCCCCCTGGTTAGTACTGTAAGAGTTCAGAGGATTACTACGTGGGAGTGAAAGTAAGTTTAAGTGACGGATTGTGGAGAGGCAATAAATATGCAAAGGTATGCTAATTATAGTTTTTTCAACCCGTGACATGCACATGTGGCGACAAAAGTGTCCCAAACAGTGAGAAGCAGCTTACGTGATTATAATTTAAGTTCGTAACAGTAATAAACGTGAACTGTATTTAACAAATCGTCACTGTTTATGTAATTGGTTCAAATTTTATTTGTGACCTGCCGCCAGATATATTTCACTTATTACCCAGTGTTACGCGAGTGCTTATTAATGCCTTATATTTCATAGAATCAATTGAATGTATTATATACACATGAACGGAAAAAAGTTTATCAACTCCAACTTCCCTTTATTTATGTTACACTTGTTTAAAAAGCTTCGAACTTTTTCTTTTGAACATAATGTCTAAAACCTTCTCTGTATGGCTATTTAACTACAAACTAGAAAAAAGATAGCCGCCCGTAATCATTTTATACTTGCGTTATTTATTTTCAGACACTTTTTTGTGACTTCTTGACGCGATTTCAAATGTTACCAAGTTAATGGAAATCGTTTTGGGATATCTCGGATAATGCTTCCCCTCTCTGAAAAATGGTCTGTCACTAATTTTTGCCAAAGGGATATTGTCTTTAAATGCTAAGATACTTTTGGAGGCCTGATGCTAAAAGTTTTCACCCGAAACGTTTCCGACAGTGGCGTAGCTAGACCCGACTTTCGGGGGGGGGGGGTTACTTCTTTTATATATATATATATAATCGCTTGGAATTTTTTCCTTTTCTTTTTTTCTTTCACTTCTCTCTTCTTTTTCTCTTTTTTGAGACTAACTTTTCGGGGGGGGGGGTTTGTCCCCAAAACCCCCCCCTTAGCTACGCCCCTGGTTTCCGAGATGAAAAGGGAAAATTTTTAGATTGCTTTAAATTGAGCATCAAAGGACCTGTGGAAAGTTTGGAAAACAAATCGACGTAAACGTCAGCACGGAGAGTAACTACCAACTTGTTAAAAGCAAAGCTCCGAAAGCTTTTAATTACATGAAATACACCACCAGCTCAGTCAATTCCAGCCGAGGATTGCTACTGAATATACCTACCTGCCTTGCCTTCAATATTCGAGATGAACCGAACCATTGCTTCGGTCACTCGTCTGGTCAGTGCTAATTCTGTATTAGCTACCAGTTTGTTTGGCACTCTTGGCTTCCTTAAGAGGTTTTCCACCTCAGTCACTACTATGCCGAGCTGATGAGTGCTAATAAGCACGAAACTGCAGTCCTCGGCTCGAATTGACTGAACTGGCGTTGTATTTCACGTATTCCTGCCTTAGATCTGGCTATAGGGCGGTAACTTACTGAACTTTTGATTAGCTATAAAATTATTCATTTAAATAAGTCATTTTTTTCTTTCAAAACATCATGCCAGAGAAGAAAATTTCTCATTATAACAAAGTGAAAAGATCAAAATTTCTGCCGCTGTTTGTACGAACTGATGGTACTCTTTTGGAAAAGTGTCCAAAATTTTGCATCGTTTTCTTAATATCAAGAACACTATTTTAAAGCATAAAACACTAAAGCATAAAATATAGTATACAATTAAATACAATACAAAAAATTAGAAAAAGCTTTCAGAAGTAGTACTTTTGTCCGACTCCTTGACTTTTTTCTCGAGGACGGTGTTTCTCCTTTTTATCTCCTTTATGTCCCTCTTCATTTCTTTATTCTCATTTTGAAGGGCCAAGTTGTCCACTTCAAGGGTCTTTAAGCGGCCATCCTTTTCCTTTTTGTCTGATTCTAGATCAACTATGCGGGCACCTGCGGTATTTTCAAAAACAAAACCAGTCAGAACACAGGAATGATTTATTTTAAATATACTAAAAGTAAAATAATTACTCATTTAATATGTTATTAATATTTAAAAGTATGATCAATTAAGCACTTTTACTTTTTCTTGCACTTTCTGTGAAATGGTATCAAAATTGTGGGTCAATTTTTCAAGTCAGTTACCAGACATTCTATTGATATTAGATTCACAATTACGTTTAAAAAAAACGAAACTCAGAGCCCTTGTCAGCGTGTTGTATTCTTTTAACAAGGAGCATAGAGTCATTCAAAACTTTATGGTTGGTTTTCTATTCGAAATCAAACAATTTCCTTTAAGATATATGGCAAACCGTCAAATTCTTTAGCAGTAGCATAGTAACAGTCTTGCCCTGTAACAGATTTGACCAAAATATCTAGCAACGCTTACATGCGAATCTATATCAAATAAATGAAGAAACATTGAAATATGTACGGATTATATCAAAGCAAAATAAAGGCTTGTGCATATTTTTCACATAAAACAAGAAAATCCATCCAGAACTGAAGGAACCTACTTTCCCATATACCAACATCAACCTTTTAGTATCTAATCGGTATTCTCTAAACAGCTAACACTGCCAATTAGTTTAAAACACCTTTTTAACGTTTTAAGTTGATTTCTAGAAAACAAAATATGCCTCGCCCATGATGATATACGAACATACGTAAAAAATGAATAAACGAACAAGTTCAGTAGTATTCTTTTTAAACAACGCAGCTGGTAGAATCCATGTCAATTCAACAAGGGGTGGAACATGGTCTGATTTTTTGAATTTAACCATACGTTAAAATTCATAAAAAAAAATACTTTTTTTGTTTTGCCCAAAAATTTCCTGGCCCGAGATACAGGCCGCCAAAGATGGCGGTCCTGTCATGATTTCTGACTTAGGATTTTCGTCCATTATCTCCGGATCAGTAGAACATTTTACTGCCGTTTGTTTTATTTAAAATGATTTTTTTCTTGTTTAAAAACATATGCAACATTTTGAAATATGTGCTTTAGTTTTACTTTTCAGTCTTGTGAAAAAAAATTTGATTTTTCAAAAATGACAATTTGAAAGAAATTGACTTGTTCAAGGCAATAGCTCAATTTGTCGGAGCTGAACAGTACACGTTCAGTAAAAACTGCATGAAAAATATTTTAGTTAAGTTATGTACATTATACCAAAAAAAAAACATTTTAAGAACAGCAGCTTTTAAATTATTTTTAAGATAATTACTTTAATTGGCTGATACGTTTTCTCTTAATTGCAAGAGCTTTTCAGAGCCGTATTTTGGATATCGTCCCCTAAGTCGTATTCCCATAAATACGCATATTCATCTCCCTCGCGTAATAAAAGTCATGGACATAATTTTGTTTCAGAAGTTTACTTTCAAAGAAGTATCAAAACTAAAATCAGTTACGCTACTAAGAAATTGCTATTCATACCATAGGTCCCCGGTGCCTTAGAAATAAAAACCGATCAAGAAGCAGTTCTAATTAAGCCATTCACAGCAACTCTTGGCCACAATCCAGCTTGTCTTTCGGTTTCGAAAAGTACTATCTAGTAAAACACTTCAAAAATCTTGGAAGGAGTACGCAGAATCAATAAGGGGTAAATTCAAACCAAATTTCCCTCCAGTGGTAAACTAAACCAGTGATTTAATTAATTACCTATATTTTTATCTGGAGATGGTATTAATCTCTACAAAGAACCAAAACTGACTGCTAGTGCTTCAGAAAATGCAACTATGCTACACATTTTACTGAAAGAATTGAATATCACTGAATTGGTTCAAGCAGTACACTTTGACACAATGTGCGTAAACACTGGCTTTTTAAATGGTGTCGGTGTTGTACTTGAAAGAAAACAAACCTGAAATTGTGGCTCGTTTGTCGGAATGGAATTGCCTTTCGGCAAAAGTATTTAGTTCATGTTTTGGTACTTTAATTTTTCCATACAACTCCTTTACAAGATAAAGTGTTGTAAAAGATAGTCTACACAGTGTTGCCATACATGTTAACTTAAACAACTTTTCATTTTTAGTATTTAAGATACAGGAAAAATCGTGGGACATATATTATTAACATTTTGAAAATGACTCACCTAAGCTATTTATTTTCTCCGTGAATTCTCGGTTTACAATCTGTAAACATTCACCCAAATATTGCTTGTTCACGTAATCAGCTAGGGAAGGGGGGAAAAAGGACTCATTAAAAGGGAGAACATGTGAATAAACATTTTAAAAATAAATTGAAATATAAACGCTTAAGATACAAAAACATTTTTAAAGAATGTGTGGATGAAATATTTAAAAAACACTAGGGGGCAACGTGTCAGTAAAAGTTACAATTTCTTCAAACAATTGACTCGACATACAATAATCGAGCTTAACTCCTTAAAACATCGAGTTTTTTCCGGAAGAGCAGGAAAAAATTATCGACTTTTATTTGACAGCAAAAATAAGTAGGTAGTGTAAATTATTTTTTACGCTTTCAGTTGTGAGAAGGGGATGACTGGGGAGTAGAGGGGGAGTATTACCAAATTTATACAAACAAACTGTAAACTATTTCATTTCATGCCTATTCTGAATTTTAAGATGTTAAAATAAAGTGGTTACACTTAACAAGCATAATATTTGATTAGAACAAAAGTTGGCAACAAAAGTTGATGCATAACCTTTCTCACACCAAAGAACTTCGTTACCCAAGAAAACTTGATTTACTCTGAAAAATAATGCATAGCTGTACCATTCATAGTCCAGGGACGCTTCCGGAAATTCTCAATCTGCCGAACGGAACTAAAAATTTTTCCGAATGATCGTTTCGCCGAATGGAGCTCCAAATATTGCCGAATGATGAAAACTTGCCGAATCGGCAGACAAAATTTGCCGAATAAGGAAATTTTTGGAAGTACAGAGTGACCTCCCATCGTGTTCTCCCTGTCTGATAAATAAGTCCAACAACTCTTGCCCGTCTATTTTCACCAGAATGGAACTAAGACTGGCATTAGAAATAAAATCATGCGGTACATGAACGCACGTGTCAAACATGGGCAAATGCGCTAAGTGGTTAAGGTGCTTCCAAGAAAAAAATGAACCGTTCTAAAGCTCACATTATGAAATTCTTGAAGCTCATAAATATGCATTCGTTAGAAATCTGAAGTATTGCAGTGTATTAGGTATGTTGCCACTTTGTAATGTGTCCGCTCGTATTTAAGGAGTTTTATGTAAAATTTTCAAAATTCAGGCCTTTTGCCAGATCAAAATAAATTAAGTCACAAGCTTGAAATTTTACGCTGTAGTTTGTGTTAGAAGTTATAAAATTACCGCACTAAGGCTTAAAGTTCAGCGGAATTCAAGATATTTGTAAAATACACTATATTTTTCTAAAAATCTCAAAACTTCAAGTATTTTGCCACAGCAGAAAACACTAACTTCGAGTCGCGAAATTTTGCACAGTAACTAATGTTAGCCTTAGTGCGGAAAATTTGCGACTCTCTAAGTACTTTGCAGAATTACGATTTTTTTTAGTCCACTCTATTGTACAATAAACAAGCTTGTACAGTAAATGTGTACAACTATTGTCCGTTTTTCAGGAGAAGGCACTTGACTCCTCCCTCATCACGTGGTATCCGATGATCTTATTTCGCCGGTTTCGGCAGAAGGTATATTCAGATTACAGCATTTTGTCGTAAAAGCAGCAGTTTAAGATGTAAGAATAACTAAAATGACAACAGACAAGTGAAGCAAGTGATGTAAAGGACACTAAGACTTCTTTTACACATTAAAATGCACACCCAAGTTAAGGATGTCTGGTTGTCTCCTTTAGAAGCGCGTGGATTGCTTGTTGTATAATTCCAGTGTCTCCGATATTACTTTTTATCTCATGAAAAAAATTTGACTAAGGCATTTAAAAAAAAAAAACTAATAGTTATGGAAATGTGCAACTGATTATTTACTTCCTTTAAAGCTATTTTACTCCTTTGAAGTGTTTGAAGAATTAAACTCAAAACCCAAAAAATTATTGAAATACAACCTAATTCGAATCCGTCATGCTATAAGATTTTCAAATTTTTTTTTTTTAAACTACGATGCTAATTTGTTAAGAAATAGAATGGTTTAATCTAAATCATTTAGAAAGTTTTTAAAAGCTATTTTAAACGCTGTCACACCTATCCCAATGATTGTCAAACCCGTCACAAGCGATCGTCACACCCGTCACGCCAAATTTTCCTACAGAATAAATATTTGATCAAATTTAAACATTCTACTCCTATTCAGACCTACAAACATTAGAACTTTGGAAAGTTTAACGTTTTTCCATGGATGAATACATTTGCTATGGTAACTTAAGCATCTTTTTGTGACGGGTGTGACAACGAGACCTTATAATACTACTTATACTAAAAATCCTGTTAAATAATTTGTTATTAAAAATTACGTGTTCTAAGGGATAGACAAATGTCCCAAACGGTAATACGGAGTGTCTATAAATGGACCCGATTTTAAAAAATCCTATTTTCAAAAGTTCTCAATGGAATAAAATAATTAATGCGTAAAACTAAGGACGAAAGTACCAAGTTTTTTGTTACCAAAAAAAAAAAACTATGACGCTCCCAAAATTGAAACAACGCATTTCTGCAGCATTACAAGCCATTAACAGAGACATGTTAGAAAATGTGTGGAATGAACTAGATTATCGAATGAACGTATGCCGTGTGACAAGAGGGTCCCATATCGAACATTTATAAGGTAAAAACTTTGTACTTTTCTTTAATTTTACGCGATAATAATTTTATTCTGTCGAGAACTTTTGAAAATACTATTTTTTTAAAATCTGGTGCATCATTTATAGACATCCTGTATATCTGTTACGGTTTTTAAACGTGATAAATCCGGCGATTTTGTACAATCCCCGGTGATTGTTCACAATCCCCACTAAAAGTGGTAAATGTGATGAATTATTGAATATTTAACCCTATTTATCACATTTACTGGTTAATTGAAACAATCCCCGACTCGTAATGGGGAACGTAATAAAAGTTGATACTTGGGCAATTTTTTTTTTCAATTTGCTCAGCTACTTTGCTTTTTCTTATGACGTATAGTATCTCAACATGACGAGGGCTTTTTGTCGGATGCACTTGTCTGCGCATTTATTGACCATGTTAGGATTTTAATTTCAATTCAATAATTTAATAGGGTTTGGATTAGTGAGGGGTTAAACTGGATTTTGATTAATCCGGATAGCCATCTAAGTGTACACTATAAATAAAACGCAATTTAGCGTAATAATGAGTCTTTGTAGGCCTTTTACTTATTTACTTTTCTGTTATGCATTTTTAAACTTTTCCCTTCCGTTTTATTTTCTTGAATACAAACCATGATTTTTGCTGTGTTCAGTAGTTAGTTTATATACACTGGCTCAATTTTTCGGTTATTTTGTTTAACCGTACTTTCCTTAATTCGCTCAACCTGGCTCCCCTTTTGTACAGATTAATGAGGTTCTACTGTATTTCTGATGCGCTGGCGAAACTTTTTTTGGGATGTTTGCTTTCTCCCTTTTATAGGGTTTCTAATAATGGCCGATATGCTTCAGCGTTCCAATTTCAAGTTTTAGTAACTGTCATGTACTGAAAAAAAGATAGTGCAGAGGTCCTTGTTGACGAAAGAAAACTATGACGATTCGTTAATAAATGTGAGCTTAGTAAAAATAAAATTTGTGGAAACAAATAACGGAAAAAATTCCGAAGGGTATGTTAGACTAAAAAGATGACAGTTCTGTCAACGTTTAAAGACTAATCTATCGCGTAAACAAGAGCTACAATGTTAAATTTTAGGTGTATTTTGAAGAAATGTTTACCGTAATTCCTGAAACACATTGATAAGTCTGCCACAGTGGCAGAAACAGAATATTAAACGAGCCCTTAAGATGTACATAAGTAATATTACCAAAGCAGTTTATATTTTTCAATATAATTTACAATACATATTGTACACAGGAAAGTATGTTTCATGAAATATCTAATGAAAATAAAGTAAAGGAGTTACTTTTACTCATTTATTTAGTTTGAAACATTAATGTATGTTTTAACAGCCATCACGACGTCTTTCTAATTAACTGCGCATTTTCAGAAAAACTAAAAAAATTTCCCTTCTTTGGAATTAAGACCAAAGAAAAATTCATCGAAATTTATTATATTCCCATTACGAATCTAACTGCAGAGAAAAAATCAGTAAATTTGAACACTTGGTTGAAAGGTGTAATCTGGAGTGGACCGCTCCCTCCTTCCCCTCACGTAGCGACGCTTCCGATTACATTATGATATGTAATCTAATTTGTTCTAAAATACTTAAAGTAAAGCAAAACCAGTTTTATTAATTTTATTTAAAGATTTTTGTGAGCTTTGATAGATATCAAACCTTATTTTAATTGGTACAGTAATTTTTAGTGTTGACAATATTTTTTAGAATTAAACCCTCGATACTCTACAGAATAATTCAAATGTAATATTACAATCCCATCACGAGTCGGGTATTGTATAAATAAAGCGGTAAATATGATAAATATTGAATAATTGATCACATTTACCAAGTTTATTGTGTATAATCACCGGTAATTATATACAATCATCAATTTATCACATTTAACGTAATATATACACACAAACAAAATTATCTTGCTTTAAATAGTAATTTTGGGCAAATGAAAGTACTATGTTTCTCCTAAACACAAGTTTGTTACATTACGTTAACTTTAGGCTCAAAAAAGTAATAGGGTTACTTTTATGTAAATTCTCTTTATAATTTCATAAACCTCATGTTATTAGCTTTAATTTTATGTATTACTTGTAGCAATAAAAAGAATTTTAAATTTCAACACTCATGTCCACTTTTTCATGGAATTGCCCTGTAGTCATTTTGGACATGAGCCAAAAATTTTAATTTCTGTAAAAAAAACTTGTTTGACAACCGCATCTTTAGTTTCAATTAGATTTTAATTTTAAATAGCATGTCCAATACTTAGAACATAAAAAAATGTAACAATGATATCATCGAAAGAATCTTACATAATCATGTTTTAAGCCTTGAATCAACGTGGAACACGTTGAATTTACTCCCAAAATTCCCTAAAGTTCTGGGTTGATTCCTCAAAATTACTGGAGTTATTCCCGTTACTCAAAAACTGGGTTTTTTACATTTCTGCAAACAAATGAGGCAGTGAGAAGCAAAGGGATGTAAGTGGACATTTTCAAGTTTTGAGTAAAACGCGTTTAAAGATAAGCTTCCTAGGTAGGCTTTCAATGAAATTTTTCTAAATCATGCTATACAGCAGCAACTACTAGGGCTACTAGTACCATCTCTTGCCTCAAGACAGAAGAGGTTCACCTATCATATGCACTGGTTATCTTCAAATTTTTAATTTTGCAATTACATCCCTTTGTTTCTCACTGCCTCAAATGACAAAGAAAAAGTAATTTGCCTCTTGCTTGCTAACTGATAATACTGTCGTGAGCGGGTAAACGGCAGTACCTGCAGAAATAAATTTTCGAGACATTTGAAGAAACGCGTTTCGGATTTAGTGCTAACAATATGGAAATGACATAATTTGCCTTTTTTTCTATAGAGGCAACCAAATAAGCATGCTAGCACATCAAACTAAAATGCAATACATGACGAAAATGCAAAAACTGCAAATTAAAACTTGCAGTTACTGCTCTTTTGGTGCCCACTGCAGAATGAATTTCAATATCTTAAAAGCACATAGCACACGCTGTAATCAAAAAAACATGAACAATGCAGAGAGAAATGCCCGCAAAGTATGACAAAGATAAATACAAAATTTTTAATTCTAAAAGACTTTATTTTAAATTAGACAAAATTGAGATGAAAAACAGATTCTAAATAAATTAATTTCAATTTCTTTGCTATAAGAAGTTCGTTACTTGGAAAAGATAAAGAATATTTCACCATTAACGTATCTCAGAGTTTCAATTTAAATAAATTACCAGTTCAAGGACTGTGCCATCCCATTAAAATTTTAGAATATAAAAACGAAATAACTTAAGAGAATTTAACTTGCGGCAGTAGATAATTTTTATTACTAAAAAGTTGATTTTATTTTTCTTCAAGGATTTAATTTTCAGAAACTATTTGTTCCCTTAATAAGGCAACAATATCGGCAATAATTCATGCGACTAGTTATTACCAATCATAAAGTGAATCAAATTAATGCAAAACTACCACAAAGTGAAATAAATAAGCAATCGTGACTGCATAAAAAATATTTTTCGTCCAATTTCGCACCATTCTACTCAAGGAGTGTTTTTGCAACTTGATACAAAGCTTTTTTTAATGACAGAAACTTAACTTACGGAAATTATAGGTGTTCTAATCAGAAAAAGTAAAACAAGATTCCAGTAACCAAAAGCACATTCAACTGTACCAGTGTGAAAATATGAAGTAATAAGAAGTTTTTCATGAATTGGTTGCTGCACTTACAGCAACTTCAGTAAACAAACTAGAATTATTTTCGTTTATACAAGCACAAATACAGAGCAGTACTCTAATTCTTAAATGCCTTGATACGCATTAAGGGACTTCGTTTTGAGGGGTTTTTTAGCAAAATGTAATACCCGCCAGAAAAGGCCAATCCTTATGGACATTACGGATAAAACTCTTCAAATCCAATAATGTCTTCTGTGGAGAAGTACAACTTCAAAACTTGAAAATTTTGAGCAGAAACAGAAATGTCGAGTAAATTTAGCTACTGTAAAAATTTTATAACTTTGCCAAATGCGAAAAGTCAACTGCGATGAAATTTGATATTCAAATCTGTAGGTCAGTCAAGTGTTCTTGAAGAGAGAAAATAATGCCTCCTGTGGTGCTTGAAATTGAGTGTAAATTCAGTATAATAAACTTTTTTTATTTTTGATACTTTGATTATAAGCGTAATCAGGGTAAACGGTCAGTTTTGTAAATGATCATGACTTAATTGACATTTTGAGGTTTAGCCCCAAATTTCCTTACAGTTTATATCCTCTAACTGACCTGAAACTAAAATTAGTTAAAATTTGTAGTAAGAATGAGCCAATTTATTGGCATTGCCGATAAATGGACCACTTTGCCGATTATTCGATGGATAAACCATTTAATTTTCTTTAGATCTACCTTCAAGATATTAATGATTTAATTTTTTTAATAAATTTATAATTAAATTCCCGCATTTTTAAACAATCATTTGCAAAAAAACAATCATTTTATTTTGTTTGGAACCGACCTAATTTTGCATAACAAATAGAGGAAAAAATATTTTTAAAATAAAATTGCTTTGCGTATTTCTTTAGCCAGAAATAGATTCAAAAATTTATTAACTATGCATGAATTATATTTTCTGCAAATAAGTACAATATGTAGTATGAAAAAAAATACAAAACAAATAGTCCATAAAACTGTATTTAATACTGAAAAATAATCCTCATAGCTGACATTCACCTAACATTATTGTGAATGATGAAATCCGGTACTTTTAAGTTTTACTGCAAAAATATGAGCATTTCACCATTGTCAAGGAATAAACTTATTTCTAGTTAGTTCACATAAATGTCCTACACACTCGAAACAATCGTTCAGTTTCCAAAGATTATGCAGGATTGCTTATGAATTTCATCGCTATTTATTAAGATGTGGCACTTTATACCATGAATTATCTTTCCATTATTGGAAGGTTTTACTAAACTTTTTTATACACGTTTTAGACAGGCTAACTTACGTACGAGTTTAAGAATGCTAATTTAAAATACAAAATTCATAGCAACGCTTTTGTGCAGCGATACAATAAGAAATGCGAACATTTGAAACAAATTGATGAAACCGATTCGCTTACCCAAATTTACAGCCATTCTTGAATGATAATCCGAAGTTTGATGACGGCAAAACACATTCGAAACTTGCGACAGATAGATCGTCTTCCAGCAAGCGGAATGAGGACTCCTTCCAACAAGCTAAGTTGGAAACGTTGCAATTCAGTTGCTGAGTGGTTTCAATGCTGGGAGCTCATTTGCATAAGGACTGAAAATCAAGAAGGTGCTTTCGCCTGTTGATAGGTCATAGAATTTGGAAATTGTCAATCTGATAATAGGGTGTTTATAAACTGACCCGTTATTTAGGGAGTTCAAGAAGGGGGCAATTGATCGGGCTTGAAGTCTTACACTGCTAAAGGAAATTTCTTTAAAAAAAAAAAACTCCTTCAGATTAAACCATAACAATTTTATAATTTTTGATCCTTATCTCTTTCGTTTTTCTTTTTTTTTTTTTTTTTTTTTTTTCACAACGTTAATACGGGTGAATTGGAGTTTATTCAACAGTAACAAAATTCGATCGAATAGAATACGATCAAATTTTTCTACCATTCGTGCAGCTAGAAATGTCCTTTGTGACGGGCCAATCGACAGAAAGCGCTTACTCTGACAGCTGCCTGAGCGCAATCAAGCAGCTCCTGTATTCTATTCCCATAGGTGCGCATAGTGTTAGTACTTTCTGTAACATGTGTAACAGTCACTTAATTTCATTTGTAATTTATAGGCTTTCCTGTATCAGCGTTGATTGTTATCCCAAACTTACAATCCATTGCGATATTACTAATTATTAGGACAAAATTATTTAATAAAAGTTTGGAATTGAAAATGATTTGAAGGGAAACAAACGCGTGTTTACGTCGCCGTCAGGGAACATGCTAATGCAGATGGGGAGGGGGGGGGGTGCTCTGCAGTTCTTTGATTCAAGATGTGTTTTCTAAGCTGGAAACTGTGGGTTCGTTCTCATGTATTCTAAATCCTTCATGTGTATTATCCTTAGAATAAAATTTGGTAAAACGTTATGGAGGGGGGGGGGATTTTCATAGGTGGAAGCTTCTCCGTTGAGAACAGCATAAGACCTGAGTTTGTGCTATCAAATCAAAAAGTGCAGAAAGAGGCAAGAACCACTAAGGGCTTTAGTACACTGTCTGAAATGATTTCAACAAGTCAAAAGATTACTTAGATAGTTAGATATTACTCATTAATTTGAGATATCACAAACTGAACTTCAAATTTTAGTTTTATTCTTCGCTTTAAATCAACCAACTTAGAAATTATTTTCAATCAGATAATGTCAAGTGGCGATAATTCTGCAGTATAACCGCACAGATGGCCTGTCTCATAATCAAATGAATAACTTAGTTTGTGAACTCACCCACATTTGTGCACTTGTATTTATTGACTCTTTCTGGATTTTAAATCGTCTCTTTACCTGAAAATGTACCGTGCTTGGAAAAGATTGATTGAGGTACGTAGACACGTTTAATGCATCGTACTGTTATGCGTGATACGTTTGGAATAGTTTTAAAAAATATAATTTTGTTTGCTTTTACGGAAAAAATATTCTATTTTGCTTTAAAAAATATTCTATTTTTTGGAAACTGTGTTGTTTTTATTATTCGTGGTGGATTTTAAGAGTTAGAAATTTCAGTACCTTTTTATTTACTTTTCTGAGAATTTATTTTTAGCTAACATTGACACAAAGCGATGTTCCACATATCAATTAAATGATTGACTGCTATATTAATCAATTATCAAATTCAGTGCTAACTCGGTTTCTGGAAAGAAAAAAATCTTGTTATAAAAATCCTTTAATAAAATTCTATATATATATATATATAAGAGAAAGCAACTGACACCATGTGGAAAGGCAGAGATATCAACAGGCAAAAGTAGAAAGATTCTACTAACCTGTTCTATACAGCAGAGGTTCTCAAACATGTGAGCCCTGGCCCCGCCCCGCTCAACAGACGGGGCCATGATCGGAATTTGAAACTGAAGTTGATTTGAATAGTTGAAACTAATTATTACATAAAAATTGGGACGATTTCGCACAGAAATTTTACTATTGCTACACTTAACTTTTTTTTTTTTTTTTTTGAAAATGTGATTTCATGAACATATTAAATCTAAGAATCATAAAACTATTCCAAAACATTTGAGGCATATTAGGGATGTTGGCATGTAATACCACTCACTTTCACAACATTAGAGACCGCATACAACGTTCAGCTCGATATTATGTCTTTAAATTCAAATGCTGAAAATTCAGATGCTCACAGCTCAAAAGAAGTCGATAATGTTGAA
The DNA here is from genome assembly GCF_026930045.1 of Uloborus diversus. Taxonomy (NCBI): domain Eukaryota; kingdom Metazoa; phylum Arthropoda; class Arachnida; order Araneae; family Uloboridae; genus Uloborus; species Uloborus diversus. The sequence continues at coordinate 120,979,935 of NC_072740.1, forward strand.
AACATTCACAACTGACGGCAAAATTGAGCGAATAATAGTTACCTTTATTCTTTTTCTTTTCCTCTCATTTTTCCTCCATTCATGCCTCTCTTGAGATTCTTATACACCCCTGCCCCCCCCCCCCTTCCCCGACTGCAAATAGGGGTGTCTGGATGGGAGGTAACTTCCAAAAATAACCTTATTCCTCAAATTTTGTCTGACGAGTCTGCAAAACTATCATCATTCGGCGAAAGTTGGAAATCCATTCAGCAAATTGAGAATTTCTGCCCCCCTCAAAACAATAATTTATTCGGGGAACCCCTGGTTGAGAACAGCCCTTATATAGGGTGATCGAAACATTTGCTCTTTTGTTAGTTGTAATGGAAGTTTTTTCCCTACTTTGCTAATACAGTAAAACCCTTCTAATGCGGACACTAACGGGACAATTTTTTTTTTGTTCGCAGAACAGGGGTTTAATAATGTTATTTCCCTTGGAATCTGGGAATTAAAAATCGGCTGCATAAGAGGGATATTCGCATTTGAGGGGTGTCCGTTAGGAGGGGTTTTACTGCATTTGCCAACTGACACCACTTCCTTTCCACGGGATATCAGTTGCGTTCTCTTATATCTGCATGGAACATGAAAACAAGTTGTTTTTCTTTCCTGAAACTGAAACTCATTACTACATAACTTCTTTCCTGTTTTCAAACGCTTCTTCTGATTTTTGCATTTAAAAAAATGAAAACATGTTTCAAATACTTTGCTGTGGGAAGGTAAATTGCAGTACCTGCAAGAGTGAAAATTTGAGACAGTTGAAGAAAGACCTTTTGTTTCCTAATTGTTTCTTCACTGCATGTTTTTGTCAGGCCCGTCATTTAAAATTTTTCCAGGGGGGGGGCGCAAAGGGTAATGGGTATGTAATCTATACATTTTGTACGGTGAAAATAAAAAAAAATCGAAATTCTATTATGTTTCTAAAATCAGGAAGGGGGAGAGGTGATCGCCCAAATGGCGGCCTGGTTTTTGTTCCAAAATTGAATTTTCTTCCTAGCTCTTCGTAATAGTTCATAATGCCTTTTTTGTACAGTGTATTTTTGTCGAACTTTTCCTGTTCGCTGCAATGGTAATGTGATATTTTTTGCTTTTAGAAACAATGTTATTTTTTACATAACTTCCTTGATTGGTGTAACTATAAAAAAAAAACATGATAATATTGACCATGTACTAGAAACCTTTTAGCTACTGTAGATTTACTAGCTACCGCGTTGCAATTGAAATTATTTCAGGTTTTGATGGTGAAAGATAATTAAATGTCCCCTCTGTGAGGAATCACAAAAGGAAGTGATTGAGATAATTCAGAGACTGCAATCTCAGTTACAGGCTTGCTACAACAGTAAAAACGAAAAAACTACAACAAGAATTAAGGGTACAAGAACTGGCAGCTGTTTTTGCGACACATGAACGGAAAAACTAATTTTTTACGTTGTAGATGGGTGAATATAAGTTAAGTGATTTTTTTTATGTCCCCAAAGAAAAAGTCATCTGTTTCATTTAATATTCATTATTTCACTAGTCGCCGTTATGTTTGAGTTTGTAAAGATGAAGACCAGAAGATTTTTTAAATTCTTCTCAGTTTTATAGGCAGCAGGGGAAAATGTTGTCAGGGGAATGGCACTATTGGCAGAGTTTATCTATGTTATTCTCTTAATATTTCCCCCTTTTCCTTATTTATCTGATATATAATTTCGCTCTTCTATCTCTTCTGATTCAGAATTTTTATCCGGATCATTTTTAATTTCTTGGTGAAGTAATATTTCAGCTTGACGCTTTTTCCCAATCTATCTCTCTTTGTTTTCTTCTTCTTAATGTCCGTCATGATATATGAGTTGGAATGAGCAACTAGAACAAAAAATAAATAAATAAAGCTTCATAATCTTAATATAAATATGTATTCCCAGTGGCACAAAAAACGCCGGAGGAGTGACGTCAGAGAAGGGACAAAGTCACACATAACCTGTCAAAACAACATCACGCAATCTTTTTACTAGAACTTAAACGTAATCCATGATGTCTACACACAATAAACATTTCATTGTAAAAACTTACATTTATGTAACGATAAAATGTAAAAACATATACAACCAGGGGAAATACTGTAACGACTGGAGCAAGCACGCTTCGTGACACTTATAACGAGAATTGATACATTATTATTATTATTTTGATCAAAACAGTTAGCTAGCTTTTAACTTTAGTCTGTATTACGTGGATTATTTGCGGTTAAGGAGATCCTTCAGCAGTTTTAATGTTGAATTTCATTCTTTCAATTTTGCCAGGTGAGGGTGACACTATTATTCTGTGACGTAAAAAATCAAAAAAATCACTAATTTTTTGCATATTAATAAATATTTTTTCAATGTGTTTTGATAAAATGTATTTTGATGTTTATAAAGGAGTATGATTTTAGTAAAATACATGATGTCAGGTTATTTAAAAAAGGACGCTGAACGTGTTTATACAAAAAGTCGAAAAAAGGAAAGCCAGGGTAGTATACATTTTTAACTATCTTTAGCTTATTAATGCAAAATTGAAACAGTTATCAAGAATTTTCTGTGCGGGCCAATTAAAAGACAATATTCTTTACAATTTAAGCATGCGATAACAATAATATAATTTATTTTACCTAAAAAAATATGTGCGCCGTTGAAATTCAAATAGCGTATATTCACCCAGATCGCGTTCCTTTTTCAAATACCCCAGGAATTAAGGGCAATATTTCTAAAACTTGCAAATAATTGTGTTTTACCCGTTAGAAAGAGTAGAGAGGAATGAAGAGTTTAGATCAATCAGAAATGAATGTTCAAATCGCAAAAATATACAGAGCGACAAAATCTGACATATTGCGTGAACGAGAAAGCAGTTGAATTCGTTCAAGGTCAATCAAGTCGAGCGTAAGTCGCAATTGCCTAATCTTGGAGGAAAAAATAAATTGTTCGCGTTAGCAGAAAGTGTTTGAAACTGACTCTGTAGAATCGACAAATGGAAAACTGATAGCTGTAATAAAAATGAGTTTATAAAGTCTTTGGTAGGCATAAACCCATTTATTTTGACAGCATTTTTAACGAAATGAAATACTTATCTATGAGGCATAGACGAACATAGAAACATTCTCTTGTTACTGAGGTAGCAAACAAATATTCTAAGTATGAATCACGTAAATTTGACGCTTTAGATGTTTTTTTTTTCTGAAACTGGAACTTATAACCTTGAAATAAAAGGAACGCTCAATTTCAAACTTTTAACGATTATATAGTCCAATAATCGATTTCCGCAAAGCACAACTAATAAATAAACAGAACGGAAGTTTCAGTTTAAAAATAGGAAATTTGATTTTTTGTTTCTGAAAACAATTTTTTACTAGTAAATCTGTGAATTCGCCAAGTTCTTCAGTTTTTTTTTTTTTTTGCTGTAAAAATGATTTTTGTACAGATAACCCAAAGTTTTGATTTTTTGCGGATTATCTCAATTTAAAAGCTTAAATCATTTATCCTCCGTTTTCGATGCTATTTGATAGCATTTTGTTCCGTAATTAAAAAACTTTTAGCATAATTAGTAGTTATTTAGCAACATATGATTACATTAGAAACTTTATTCCTGTAGTAAAATTACATTTGAAATCGATATATTTTTTTTTTTTTTTTTTTTTGAAGTAATACAGAAATTACTAACATTTTTTGCGTGCGTCTCCCCAACTTGCAATGAGCATTTTGTCGTAGTTTTTAAGAGTTCATATTATTGGTAATATGTGTAAATAGTCGTTTTGCCAAAAGTACTTTAGGACAAATCAAAGGTAAAAAAATCGCCTTTCTCCGATGTATATTTTTTCGTGAAATTTTCTTACCAAAAATTGCTATAACATTTATCGCTAATAAAACACATAAGACAAATTATCCAACCACCAAACCTATTTCAAACAAAATATTTAAATTTACTTCCCCTTCAAATTGTGTTGCGTGTTTTGAATTAAGTGTTAAAAATTATTACTCGCAGTGTTCAAATATTACTAAGCACTGAAGTTCAGGCTTCGTTAACTCTGTTTTCCGAGTCTTGTATCGCGCTTGTGTGGGATAATTTCATTTATCGATTCAAATTAAGTCATTCATAATTAGGATTCATCTCAATAAACTAAGCCTTTCTCTTATCAATCTGACATCTACAGAGAAATATATTCCAATTTGTATTCAAAAATCATATTTAATATCCTAATACAAAGTACTAAAAATCTTATTGAGTGTTTGTAATTTTCTCGATTTTCGGTACTAAGAATAGTTTTGTGCTAAAGATTTTTCACAAATGAAGGTTTTTTTTTTTTTTTTTTTTTTCGCAGCTAAAATCATTAAATTTCTTCACAAAACAACCGTAAAACACCAAACATAAAATACTTAAATCAAGTGAACTGCTTAAAATTTAGTGGAAATAGCTCGCATTAAAAATATATTTTACGAAAGGGATATGTTCAATTTTGACACAACTCCCATCTTTTTAGAATGAAACCTCAAGATTGCCATACCACTGGACGGGGGGGGGGGGGAGGAATTCCAAGGCATTTACCATTGGTCAAATCTCGTGACCTATGCTCGGTTCGTAAGAGCGAAAGACTGGCTTTAACCAATGGACAACATGGCACGTAGAGGTGGAAGCTCTGTCTGATAAGGAATAGGAAAAAAAAGTTAAATGCTAATCGGACAGTCCCCATGAAAGATATCTTCAAGAGAGGGGTAGGGTGTAGATAGACAAACAGACCAAAACACATTTTTGATGTCTCATAACTCGGCATTTAAATCTTTGTTGGTAACTATTTATTGTCCGTTTTTCAGCAGTTGAGACTTGGCCACGCCCCCATCACGTGGTATCGGAAGATTCCATATGCGTCTTTTGGGGATGAGGCTTCAGACCAACACTGAGAAAGGTTGCCAGTTGGCCATCGTTATCGCACTGGAAGAAGATGAGTGTTCTATAATTTTCTAAGAAATCATCTCCCACCTTCTCTCTCGAAAAAAAGGTGTGCTACAAAGACAATTGTTCGACTTAAAAGTATTTTAAGATTTGCAGTGTATATCTATACGTTTCGGGTTAATTTAACATTGATTTTGCAAAGGAAATCCTAAAGTTTCTGTTTTTTCACACTAACCTAAACATTTTCTGCAAACAAGGTGAAGAGTTACGGGTGAAATTGGAAACGAAAATGTTTCATTCCATTACATTCATTCCTCCCAACTTTCACAGAACTCAAACGTGGGTTTTTCACGCATTTTCTAATTATAAATCTCTGATCGCATTTTGTTAACTTTGTTGGTCAACCATTTATCACCTTATTTTCGATCCAATTTTCTTCTTTAAAGTGTTTTTTTAAGTATTACACAGTAGTATGGAATAAATGAACTACTTTTGCAATATTTCGAACTGTTTTACTTCGAATATAATGAATTAATACATTTTCGAATTGCATTTGTTGTTACTTTGCGAATTCGAGCCATTTTGAAAATAATTACGTATAATTTGTGAAGTAAACAAGCAAAAATTAATACTAAACGATTTTTTAACTATCATTGCATTGAAAAAATAATCAACAAAGAAAACGGCAGACGACTTTAATTTCGAATTTTCTGAAAGTATTTCTCTGTCATCTCATTTTTGGCCCATTTCAAACAGTCAATATTTTGTAAAAAAAATGTTGGGTTGATGTAATCATGTAGAGACAGTATAAAAAAGTATTGAACTACTATTTCAATTCCTAGGCACTTCATTTTAAACCACACGCATTTGAATCGTACCAACAATTTTGGAAGCCACAGTAGGTAAGCTGCACTTTGTGTGACACATTTCCATACTTTAGTATTTTTTTTTTTTCAATATGGCTTTTATTTTTCAGAAATGAAAAAAGGAACAAAACAAAAATTAAAGCTTTTCACATGCCAATATGATTATCTACAGAATAGTTGAATAAGTGCCTGAAACAACGTTTGATGCTGCTGTTTTGACCTATTTATTTTTGTAAATAAGAAAAAAGGATATATATATTTTTTTTTTTTCAAGTTTTTTTCGATTACTCTAAAAGTAATTCAGTTCTTCCAGTACTTTTACGGAACAGCGTTACGTGTAAGGATCATAAAATAGGCAAAAGTTTGTTGCCCGTATTCTAGTACAGCTTCGAACAAGGACTGATACAAGGGAGGGGCGATCGCCCCTTCCTTGAGTCGAGATGCAGAACTCTTCCACCGCATATTTTTGATACTGAAGTTGAAAATTATTTTAGCCTATCTTCAATAGTTTTACGAAGCTCTTGCTGTCTGGAAAATGAAATTGTAGCACATAGCTTAACACTTTAGTGATAGGGATCCGAATTTTATATAGGAAGTATTTCAAAGTTCCAAAAACTCAATTTTAGACGATTTTAGTGATATTAAATAGGGTTATGTTTCAAGGGCTCTTCCCAGGAAAGTTTCGAAAATTGAATTCCCCTCCCCCCCAAAAAAAAAGAAGAGAAATTTATTAGACTTTTTTTTATTGGACACCTTTGATGGGGTTTGGTACCTCTCCGCAATTTTGCAGAAAAGGAAGTCCCCCCCCCCTCCTAAAATAACTGAAATGTGACGATCTTTCATGGTGTTTAGAAGGGGGGGGGGCAGAGGTTTGCGAATTTAGAAAAGAGTAAGGGTGTGAAATCAATCGCCCTCTCCTTGAATAGTCTCTGGATCCGTCCTTGACTCTAAATGTAAAAGGCGTAATTTTTAGCAAGAAACTTTGCTATAGTCAACTTATTCAGTTGTTCAACATATCGCACATTGCCCCCCCCCCCCTCCCGCACCATTTAGGCGAGCTAACTTTGCGATTTTTGTGTCGAGAAAGAGCATTAAATTTAGATTTTAAACCAATAGCCGGTACGGTTTTCCCAAGTTTTAAATTGTGTCACTTTCCCTGCCGGGTGCGATATGATTGTTTGTTAAAAACCTACATGATCATAAAAAAATTGTGACTAGCGCTATCCAGGGGGGAGGGGGGGGGGAGCCGGTCCTTTCTCTTAAAACAATTGTTAGTGCGATTTTGGTGATTTAGAGCAAACCTAAGGAGCCATTTACAAGTTTACAAATGATGTCACCCTTGAAAGGGGTAGGGAGGGAGGGTTCGGGGTTCATGAACTTTTGACAGTTAATCTCAAGGGGGAAGGAGGGATTACAAGAAATGTGACTTCACACATTTTGGTCCAAATAAAAGTGTTCGTTACAGCAACATGTTCATCGAACATTGCGTGAGATGTGACGAGGGGAGAGGGTAAGGTGAAGTGTAACATCCTTTATGGAAAATCCGTGTGGACGTTAAGCTGTGTACTGAAGTCTTCGTTCGGCCCCCCCCCCAAGAAACGAAGTTGGTTAGCCCCCCCCCCCCCCGCGCTGGCAAATACTCGGCCTGGGGGTAGTTGTCATCTCTTAAGACGGCCCTACCGATGAACCTTTAATTTTAAAACAGTATTAAAACCAAAGACATTTTTTATAACGCACCGAAAATTATTACATATTTCTAAACATTAACATTCATGCAATACTTAGATAAATAATCTTGATTTTAATAGTCAATTCCATTAATATATTTCAGATTGATTTTTTATTGTTTTCTTATTTACTTTTATTTCTCACATGTGAATCCTTTCTGGAACAGTTGGCCAGTCCCCGCCTTTGGTTCAACCAGTTTTTTTTTTGGGGGGGGGGGGGGGCAACTTTTGTTTGAATAATGTTTTCAGCATTTTTTAAAAGTAACTGCTACTGTAGATCTACTGACTGTAAAATGTATGTATAGCAAGAACTTACAAGTTGACCTTAATTCGTTGAAGCGTTGTTACTAAACTTGCTAGATATTTACTCCATGCAATGAACTTTCCTGAACGTGACTGAACTGCAGACCGACTATAGAGCAAATGTGCTGGAAGCAATCCTTGTTTCAGTAGTCTATACCTAAATTTAGAAGTGCATAAAATGGAGTTAAAACTGCTTATTTTGGGTAAAACAGCTGAACTTATCTGAAAAGTAGAGCTGCTAGAGAAAAACTAATTTCATATTTTGATTCAGAGCCCCAGACATATTTAAAAGCCGTTCTCAAACTCTAGGCACCAAACATACAACATTTTTTTCTTTTCTCCTGTGTTATTCATTATTGCAAGTGCTCTAAAGTAGATGCTGGGACACTTGGTGTTCCTTTCAAAGGGGTAAAATGACGCAAACAAAACATTAACTGTTTTTAAATTTATTTGTTCGTTTAAACCATTACTTCAAATTAAAAAAAAAAGAATACAAGCACCCACAAAGTATCTTAGCATTTGGTTTGCTACTTCCGCTCTCGCAGCAAACCAAAAAGGTTATTTAGTTTTTACAACTTCAAAGATTTAAATCCGCAAAAGTAAATATGAGTAATAATGTTTCTTTCCTCAATATAAATTTTTATTATTAAACTGAAAAGGATAATATCATTAAAAGGGGAAAATACGCAAATTATTCTGATTAGTCCATGCAATAGTTGCGATTTTTCAACAATAGCAAATAAAGTCACCTACAGTACATTAGTAAAAGAGAAGATGTAGATTGAACATCTGGAACTCTTCAAATCGTCAGATACATAAGTCTTTAGAATCTCCATCTCCAATACCAGAGGGGACCGCGGCTCCCGCGACCCTCTTTTGTTTTCTTTGAATTAGTAGTTGGAGGAAATGGCAACAACTCCGCCAAGCCAGTTCAACATTGGCGACGAATGCATGTCATTTGTTCCTAAACGTTGGCTTTTGTGTCAAGTCACGTTTCCGTAAGTATTTTTTTTTTTTTTTTTTGTCTTGGCGGATCTTAGAAACTGGTCGCGGAGTGGAGGTTCTTCTTCTATTATTTACTCTTTGGTGAAACTATGTTATAATTAAATCAAATTTAGAACAGTAGTCAGCAAGTTTTGTATGATTTATACCAGCCTCCATGTAACGAACTTTCATTTTACGATGATGTTTTAGTCAGTGATACTTGGAAAAGAAGCTGAAATGAACTAAATAAAGTAGGAATCAGAATTTTGAAAAACTTCGGCAAAATCAGTACAATAAGCTGCTAGTCACGAAAGTGAACCGTATAAAATCCGTGTGCTATCTTATAACTTTTAAAGGTTTTTGTGCAATAACATTGAGTATAAACCGTTACACGCGCAACCCGATATTGTGCGATATACAGGCGTCCCTCGTATAACACGGTACTTCTACAACACTGTTTCGATATTACACAGTACCAAATTTGCGGTTACCATAACACGGTTTCGACATTACATGGTACGAAACTTGAATTTAATACTTCATGGTTTTTATATAACTTGAATGTTATATTTTAAAAAGATGGATTTTCATTTTTGTTTCATTTTGTCTCATTCTGTTAATGGTTGATAATTCTAATAAGTTTTTACTTTGGTTTTATGAAGCTTGGTTTCTATATAACACGGTACACATCCTTTGATTTACATTATTTCCGAGTCCCGTATAACACGGTTTCGATATAATACGGAACACGTTTTCGATATAACACGATACATCCTAACCTGATTTTTCTCATGCACATACATAATTAGTTTTAAAAATAAGTAAAAATGTTTTTTTTTTTTTTTTTCAAAGTCACGCATATAACACGGTTTCGATACCCCACGGAACGAATTAACCGTGTTATACGAGGGACACCCCTGTTGTTCAAAACATAATTTGACTAATTTATCCTTCAGTAAAGCTCTTGTCTTAAGTAGTATAACTTTATATATATGCAAACGTGCAGTGTAACAGCGTAATATAATTTAAAACATCATATTGAACATTTCATTGGTGAAATAAAGCCTAACGCGACGCAAAGAGTTTACATTTAATGATTGTATGCAATGCAATAGAACTATAAGAAACGTACCACTGAGATAGAACCCTTATAACTCGAGGGGGTACTAACTCCACTATATGTGCCTTACATTGAGATAAAACTGGTTTCATGCTGCATCAATACAACGACTATCCCAAATGTGGAAGGGGGTAGCATTGGAAGCCTTTGGTTAAGAGACTTTTATTCTTCGAGCTGTTTCGAAAAGCTATATACCTTCTTGAGTATAATCAAGGTGACTACAAATGATGCACAGAATGGGAAATTAAATTTCGAATTAATTCGGAACGGAGCGTCATTACGGAGTTGAGCTATATCAAGTAATAACCAATACCAAAATAGTAAAAATTAGTCTTAAGGAGCCTACCACAAATATTTTGTAGAAGAAACAACACACAGCTTAAGGTTATTCGAAGTGTATTTTACATTTCCAATGTGATTAAAATTCTCATGCGAATAATTATGGATTCTATTTCAGTAATGTGGCTCATTTCAAGTGGATGTATTGCAACTAGACTAAATATTTTTTAAAAGAAAAGTCATTTTGGAACTAAGATCAGTATGTTTCTACTTGAACGCTTTAAAATTTTTTACAGCATAATTTTATTTTGTAATTATTACAGCTAGTGTGACCAAAACTGCCCCCGAAATTTCTCAAAAGTTCGAACGTTTGTGAGAAAGTTTCTTTACCAGTTGCCGCAAACGATAGGGCGCGGCTGGTTTTAACCAGAGACGAAAAGCCTGTTTATTAAGATTAGACACACTTTCTAGAATAATCTTTTTTTCCACTCATACAACTGAAAAGTTCATGTAATCTACATGGTACGTGATGATCAAAAAATATTTTTGTTGTCCTCAATTTGTGGCTGATTCCCTAAATGCATGGGGGGTTATAACTTCCAATGGAAAATGACATCTGGAACATACTTTTTATGTTCCTTATTTCTCGAGAAATCCTTAAAAATGTGAATTTTAGAGTGTGTTAATAATTTTGGTCATATAGTGTATGTATTTACATACATAAAATAACTATAATGAGTCAACAAAATAGGTAAAATACCTTTTTCTTTAATGACTTAATTGACTTTTAGTATTTTTCAAACATTACTTGGTTATTTCTAGAAATTTTTTGTAATTATTATATCTCATTCAATATTCATTCATCAAAAATAATTAAAACATCTTTTTCCAATATTGAGGGTTTATGTTTAAAAAATGATAACATTCCCTTATAATTGATCTTCTAAAAATTTCAAGTATACTTTCTTGCACTTACAATCATACCTGATCTTAGTATTTAATCGACAACTAACCCAAATTAATATGCGTTGTTAATATCAGTTTTCCTCTCCCTTAACTCCTGCAGTACTTATTTCACATATATATCTACTCTGTGGTTTGATGCAGTATGCTGAGGGTAAGTAGGGTGATTCGCCAGTAGTTGATCATTTAGTGAAAGTTTCTGCAAGTTCTACTTAACTTCACAGGGGGGGGGGGGGGGGACAGGGAAAAAATGAATTTTTCTACGGGTCAATAAAACAATAAAGATTAACGATTACTAATCATGTTTTAGTTACAATTTATCAAACTATTTTCAATAGTGGTTAAAAGGGAGATTTCGCCAGCTATTTACCGCTTACCTCCAGTAATTGACCAGTTTCCGCCAGTAATTGACAACTTTTGAAACACAGTAAGAAATTAATTCTATACTATTAAAGCCCTACTGTACGCATGTAGTCATGTATGTCTGTATTAAATGTTCCCCTGAAAGCGACTTCTGCTTTTCTGTTGCGTGGATGACATTATCATAGGTGGCACGTGACCTTGATTTTGATTACATGAGAGTAGAGTAATATAAAATTCAAAATGTTGCCAAATGTCACCCAAAGCGACGATATTTAACAATTTTTCGCTTAATTTGGCACAGTAATTAGTCTCCAAATATGATGCCAACTTAGCGAAATCTCTTTAATGTTTCGCCAAATCCATAGACTCCAAACAGATATGACGTTATTACTACATTTGTGAGCCGCCGCACGACCCAAGTATAGTCACCGTAGGCTTTAGAATAAGGCCTTAATATTGAAACACCAATATTGAAAATACCAATTATTAACGTAACATTCAATAATATGTACAAGGGGGTCCATAAGTAACTTTCCCTATCCATGTATCCTTAGCGACCTGTCCGCTAAGACAATTGAGCTAAAATTTAACCCATTAATGCCTAACGTCCCTTTTTAGGGACGGTCCAAAAATTGTGTCTCAATTTCCCAAAAGTAAACATTTCAACTCAATAATTGTGTTCATTTATTACTTTAGTATTGTTTCAATTCGTTACTAGCAGACGGCAGCACATAATCGTTATAAAGTGTGTTCTGTAACCATTTTGTTACGATCATCGTGAAGAATTTCATTGTTCACAATGTCAAGAACAAAAAAGTAAGTTTTCAAAATTTTTAACAAGTAAATCAATTTGTATTTGATACATATGTTACTTTGATCAATATTTCAGTTTACCTTTTCTTGCATTTTTGTAGATTTTAAAAATTTTATGGATTTTATAGCAATTTAAGAGCGTCCCTAAAAGGGGACGCTAGGCAGTAAAGGCTGCATTGTTGAATCGTTGCTAGTTTCTTGCTTAGAATTCATAATTGGCCTCAAAAGAAGTTATTAAATGTTTTTAGACTAAAAAATAGGCAATATGTTTTATTTTTAAAAATTAAAAAGACTAATTAATAATAAAACTACCTTTTTTAAAGATATTTCAGTAACAATTTTTTCTGCAATTTCGAAAAATACTTAGGTAAATTTGAAAAGCTAACTGTTTCAAAAATTAACTTCTTTGAAACCTGAGTTATTTTTTGACATTAATAATCTTCAGTAACTCATTGAGATTTTCTCATTGTTTTGTCTGACTTTGAAGAAGCCTTAGCACTTCTGGAACAGCTCTCTGATGATAAAGAATTCAAGGAGGCTGATATATGCAATTGTCCACCTTCACAAGTTAGTGAAATTACTGACGAATACAGTGGGCCGGATGACTCAGTTGGTGTTAATCAATTATCAGGTCAACAGTTGAAATCTTCTGCTACAATGACCATTAGAAAAGTTAATCAGGGTAAGGTAGTATGTGTTGGAGATAGTCAGTCAAGTGACAGTGATGATGTTGAGCAGCATCTTCCAAGCAAACGCAGAAAAATAAAGAAAAAAAATACAGAAAGAAATTGGGTTAAGAAAGATATATCCATCAATAAAAAAAAAATAATGTATGGAATGTGGAAACACCAAGCTTTTTGAATGTTGAATGGACACCAGTGTCAATATTTGAAGAGTTTTTTACAGATTAAATACTGGATGAATTTGTTTTTCAGAGCACCCTCTATGCTCGACAAAAAAACAATACATACTCTTCTATAACGCGAGAGGAGCTGCGTTTATTCTTGGCTATCCTATTAACAAGTGGATATGCATGCTTGCCCCAGCGGAGACTCTACTGGAGTCCATCAACTGATGTCAACAACATAGCAATTAGTTCTGCAATGAGTAGAAATCGATTTGAGCAAATTATGCAGTATTTACATTTTGCTGACACCAAACTCAACAAAAATGACAAAGTCGGAAAGTTTTTTTTTTTTTTTTCAAGTATTAAATCGTCGGCAAAAAAATATTTGTCGTTGAAAAAGCATGTACCCTCTGATGCCTAGCGTCCCTTTTTAGGGACAATTTTTCTGTTATTAATAAAACATTTATTTTTTGCATTAGATTTTTTTAATTATTTTTCCTGTCTATTAAACACTATTTGCAACCCGTAAACAAAAAATCTTTGAAAAAAAAATGTCAGGCATTAATGGGTTAAGCAATGTTCTTTTGTTTTTAATGGGAAATTTTATATTATGTTAGATGGTCTGGCTATGGGAAACCCACTTAGCCCCATTCTTAGTGATATTTACATGCATTATTTTCAGGTTAAGCTGTTCCAAAAACTGCAGTTTCAATTTTATGTTCGGTATGTTGTTCTAATGAACTAGAATCAGTTTGAGAGTGATGAGGTTTTATCTATTTTAAACTCCATTGAACCTCATATTCAGTTTTCTTGTGAGAAAGAACGGAATAATTGCATGTCATTTCTTGATGTACTTGTTTCTCGTACTGAAATTGGTTTTGAAACTACTGTTTATCGCAAACCTTTTGCTGTTTCTTTACCTCCTCATAGACTATCGTCTCATCCTCCAAGTCAAAAATATTCTGCTTTCAATTCTTTTGTTTATCGCGCAATTAATATTTGTTCTTCGTCGGAACTTCTCAAAGTGGAACTTAATTATCTTAAAGCTGTGGCAATTGATAGAGACTATCCGCCAACTTTGATTGATTCCATTTATAAAAAACTTTCAAATAAATCCCAAACTAATGTTCTTAACCGAACCTTCATCAGAAAGAATTTGGTTGTTTTGCCATTCTTTCCATCTGTAAGCTATCAGGTTGCTAAGATTCTAAAACGTTTCCAATTCCAGGTGGTGTTCTCTCCTATTAATAAACTTTCATTATCTTCTCTTAAAGATCCTATTCACCCTCTTAATTGTTGTGGAATTTATAGAATTAATTGTAGTTGTAAACTTGCCTATATTGGACAGACTCGGCGTGCTTTAAAAATTCGCTTGAAAGAGCATCAAAATTATGTGAAAAAACAACAATTAAATAAGTCTAGTATTGCTCAACACTGTTGGGATTCGAATCACTCTTTTGATTTTAACTCTTATCAGATTATCCAAAAATGCCCCAATTCATCAAATCTTGACTTTTGGGAATCCTTTCATATTTTGAGGAACAGTTCTAACTTAGTTAACGATCTTAGTGCAGTTCCATATTTTTCTAACATTTGGCTCTCATATCTTTAATACTGTCCTTTCCCCATCCCCCCCCCCCTTTTTTTTCATTCATTCATTTTTATCGATCTTCCTTTATTTATTTTTACCTTGTTGTCTTGATTGACACCCCCCCCCCCCCAATTTTCTTCTATTTATCTTTATTTTTACTTTTTTCGAATATTTTTTGTTTCTGTTTATTTTATTTCATGGTTTTCCATTCAGCTTTTCCTTTCTTGCGGTTCACGGTTACTGACAATTTCTTTTCTTTTTGTTTAAGCTTCGGCTTAATCTTTGTCCAATTGAATTCTTTCTTTCTGGGTTCGTACCTAAGAGAAAGCTCTTCGCCTTTGCTTGCATTCCTATTGGTTCCTGATCGGTTTATAACTTTGTAATTGGTGTTTGGCTAATCCGCTGTTTTTAACTTTTAAGCTGCATGCTTATCTGCTCTTGGCTTTTGTCGGATGTCTTTTCATCCATAAGCTCATTATTTTTTGCATTGAAAAAGGCGTTCCCTGTAACGCCGAAACACGTGTCTGCTGTAATATACAAATTTGTGCTTCTTCTAACGTTGTTTTGTCTTACTTTCCTGTTGAATTAGTTTGAGAATACTAATGTCTCAAAAATAAGCACATGTTGATTAAGTGCGAGTAGAGCGGTACTTCAAAAATGAGAACATGGTGAATCGTTTTTGAGAAGAGGGCATACTTCAAAAGTAAGAACTCTTACTTTTCAATTCTGAGCCAAATTGTCTCGGAGCCGTTTTGAGTAAGTGATGTTCTCAAAAGTAAGCGATTCTGTCTCAGTTCTAAGAAACCTGTTTTAACAGTGTAGAAGACTATTCTGCATCGTGACATGTAAACGTTAATTCTTTACAAAAAAAAAAAAAAACAATCCTTTGCAATTTTTTACCAGGGTTAAAAGAGCACGAGTCCCATCCTTTGCATGAGCCAAAAAAAAAAAAAAAAAAAAAAAAAAAAATGATTTTCATCTCTCTTGTAAAATTACCATAATGTAACTTACGTCCTTCTAGCTCTGAGATACAGATTTTACAGACATATTGTTATAAAAAAGGTATTTCAACCAAAACGTTGTATGTCTTATTTCTGTTTTCTCCTCCCTCCCTCTCGCCCTAAACTGCGGCAACATCACCTTTTGTGGATGACCTTCTATTGGAAGAGATTAATTTTTATGTCAATCAGAAAGGCTTATTTTGATATACGGGATCTATGGGAATGATTGAACATGAAATTTATTGTTTTAAAGAGTTAGTTGACATAAAACAGTTATATTAACAGTGATGAGCGTTTTGAATCAAAGTTTCTCCGAAGTAATCATGAAAATCATTCATTATTTCTGTTTCGGTGGTTCTTTTTATCTAGAGTCACGCCTTTAACTGGTAATTATGGAGAAATGTAGGAAGACATTCGATTTTTTATCAGAAACAATTTGTATCGTTGTGAAATATAGATTAATGTAGTAAAAACATTGAAAAGCATACTACAGTAACCTTTCGTTATATCGTGCTTCTCGGGAGACAACAGAAAAGCGCGATATATCCCTAAACTTTATATAACCAAGGCTATGAAAAGTAATTAGTATTCATATAACCATAACATACAAATAAGTGAAGTGGATACCTACAAAGACGTTCGTTTATTATCATATCAGGGCGACTTTAGGCTTCATAAATGCAAACTACAGAAACAATTAGGTAAAGGTGTTCTCTTAAGATAGAAAAATATATTAAAATATATCTATTATCATTTGATCTTTTGATGAAATAAAGAGTCCAAAGATGCAGCTTATGACATCGAGAAGGAGAAAAATAGAAAACATCAGTTTTGAACACTCTCAGACTGGACAGAAGGAATTCAAAATTCCGATACATTATTCATTTGTGTATTTATTTACTTATTTATAGCAAAAACGTAACTTGTTTATTTTTTGCTGATAGTGGTGAAAAAATCTTTAAAATGATATTTTACTTTGGTAGTTTAAGAAATACGTATTGATACAGTTATGGCGTGCCTTTTCCACGCAAAAAAACTTTGAAAGATAGTACTTATGAGTCCGTGACTTACCATGTTAAAATTAACATTTTTCTCGCCTGATTTCAATCAAATACAATTGAAGGGTTTGCAGCAACAAAGAGCTAACTCCATTCTTTTTATTGTTCGGAAATCTCCTGGAGTTAACTCCATGTTGCCTCAAGCTAGTAAAGCAGCTAACTCATTCTAGCGAATAACTAGTGAACTATCAACGGGAGATAACTCTTTGTTGAACCAAACGACCAAAAAATGGAGTTAACTCTTTGTTGCTGCAAACCCTTCAATTATGGTTTAGAATCCTGCCCCTAATGAGTTAAGATTGTGGAAACTAAAATAATTATTCAGCTGAGGAAAATTAGTCATTCGAGAACCCATTTGATTTTTAAATTATTACATTTTTTTTCTTTCACAGCAACGTATGGAATCATCTCCGAGGATGCCAATGAAACCATGGAACCACAGGAAACCATAACTTCAAAAGCCACTGTTGCCCCACGCAACGAACAGCGCATTTCAATCGTTGAAGAGACAGGTGAGTGATACATATTCATCGAAGAATACGCAATGCAATACAGTAAACTCCCGATTATCCGCCGCGAACGGCTTATCCGCAGAGCGGATTACCCGTCACCGTTTCGTTCTTTCAAAAAAACAGTTAAATTATTTCGATGAATATTAACTGAATGTAGATAAAATAACACATTTCAACTCAACAACTGCAACATTTATTTTTAGACATTCCTATTGCTTTTTTCCTCCTCCTTTCCAATGACATTAAACCATGTAAGGTCACCGAAACCTAATTTTTAAATAGACACTACATACTGATTTTTAGAGCTATGCTACTTACGCTCGTAAACGAGTTTCCGCACCAGTCTTTAATAATAATAAAAAAATCTTTCTCCTCCCCTTTGCATGATCTGTTGCAGTAAATCTACTTGCACAATTTGCTCGCGTATGCGTGTAATTCGTTTGCAGTAATGAGTGATCCTTTTCTAGCATCTGCATACACTGTTTTCATCTTAGCTATAGTTTAAATGTATGCGAGAGTTATTGATCTCTTTAAGCACTATTTGCATACAGGAGCATCGGTTTACCTGATTTGCGGATTACCCGCGATTATCGTGCCGCCCTATTTCGCGGATAATCGG
This sequence comes from Uloborus diversus, assembly GCF_026930045.1. NCBI lineage: Eukaryota > Metazoa > Arthropoda > Arachnida > Araneae > Uloboridae > Uloborus > Uloborus diversus. Next base: position 120,997,916 of record NC_072740.1, read on the forward strand.
AAGTTTATTGTACAGTGATCCTTGGCATGAATATTCGGTGAATAATATCAGTTTATGAAACTGTTGCAATAGAAGGTATGAGATTTTTTAGTTATTATATTTCTTTCACTTACAGGCAGGCCCGGACTGGCTCCTGTTCGGGTTTCTGGCTAGGTGCTAGAAAGGGGCCCCCATAAGGGGGTCCGTTCAGAAATGCCATTTTGGGACTTAATATATATTTTTATGCATTTAGATATATTTTTATGTATAATAAATATATTTTGGGGATTTACTTGACCTACTCTTCATTAAAATGAATTTTCATACTATATTTACAATATCTAAATTGTAATGAAACCTGTAAAAAATGATAATAATCTACAAAGTACAATGAGTAACGAACAGGTCTGAAAGTCAGCCAAAAGCACTTACTGTAGATGCATCTACTTTTTAAATCAGAACAAAACATAAGTGTTTGAATACAGTTATATTCAACAATTAAACAGAGAAACTGCTTCGCAGGATCAATGAGTAGTAAAAATCAGAGTTATATTTGCTCAACGTTAATTTTTTATACATAAATATATATTACTATCGTTAAAATATTATCAAGAATAGAAAATTGATTTACATTACAGTTTAAAATTATATATATACATTAGCGTTATCCTATAGAAAATAATGAAATGAGAATTATGTGCTAAGAAACGCCGTTATGCTTTATTTTGGGATTTTTAAAGTCCTTAAACTTAAGCTACATTCTTTTATGTAAAAAATATGTTCTGAGGTTTTGTTTGACGTACTCTTCATCAGAACGAAATTTCATACAATATTTACAGTATCAAAATTAGATAGAACCTGTAAAAATTGATAATAAACTACATGGTACAAGGTACAATGAATAACGAAGGACTGCAAGTCAGCCTTGAAAAGGACTGCAAGTTAGCCAAAAGAACTTACTGCAGAAACATCTATTTTTTAAACGAGTACAAAACATAAGGCTTTAAACATAATTTAAACAATGAAAGTATTATAAACAATGAAACAGAATATTTTCTCAACGTCATTTTTATACATAAATATATATTATTATCGTTAAAATATTACCAAGAATAGAAAATTGATTAACATTACAATTTAAAATTATATATATATATATATATATATATATATATTATATATATATATATATATATATACACACATTAGCTTGGCCCTATAGAATAATAATGAAATGAGAATTATGTGCTAAGAAATGCCATTATGCTTTATTTTGAGACTTTTAAAGTCATTAAACTTAAGCTACATTCTTATATATAAAATATATATTCTGAGGTTTTGCTTGACTTACTCTTCATCAAAACGAAATTTCATATTAACATAGGTTGACATATTTAGGTTAATACCAGCATTAACTAATGCTTTCCAAGTACGCAGGATATCATCAATATAAATATTGAAAAGGGTTGGAGATAAACCACAGCCTTGAATTACTCTTTGATTAGTTTTGATTTTCTCTGTATCAATCAGTATGTGTGTATTTTGATAAAGAGACTGACAGGACTGGATCAGATGTCTAGGAATGCCTCCTTAAGGTGGGTTCTGAATTGTTAATGCAATTAAATACACTTACGTCTCCAGCAAAGAGCAAAGTGCACATTTATTGTAAAAAAAAATGTGTAACTGGGATCTACAGAGTTCAATTCAGATTGCTAACTCTCAGAGCCATGGTCCAAGGGGAGGGTTTTAGGGGTTAAACCATTCCCATTAGGGGAAAAAAATAGTAAATAAGAAATATTAATAAACCAAACGAAGAAAATGTATGTTTGAAATAGATTAACTTTGTGTGCAGCGCTTTAAATAGAAAAAAAAAAAACAACGCTGAAGTTTTTCCGAATTTACGACTGTTGGTGCTTTACCAACTGGAATAATATTTTGTAAAAAATATGGTGGAAGACCCGCTCAATGACTTGTCGAAAGAAAGCATTAACTGTGTTAATATTGCTTATTGTAAGGAGGTTATGATGAATTTAGCATTTGTTGCAGCTGACACTGAGTGAATTTCGACCGTATATTTTCGAAAGCATCGCACAAAAATTTTATACTTTGTTTATGTTAATAGCTATCTTCACCCCTCTAACTTTTATTCGACTCTTTATTAACCTATTATTAAGAAGTCGCTTGTAAACACAGATTCCACCAGGGGATTATTGACATGCATTTAGTTTACTGTTTTGCATACTTTGATCTTTGTACTTTTATTTATTAAAGTTTATCTCATATAAACACAAATTAAAAAATATCTTAGTTTGGTGGCTTACATGCTTCATACTAGAATAAGGAAGTCTAATACTTCTATTTGCTACCCACAAATCTAATTTTGATTTAACTTGAGAGATTTAATGAAAATAAGCGTACTGTGTGCTGATGGGTGGTGGCTCAATGCCGCCTGCTGCGTGTAACAATTGAGGTAGTGAGAAGCAAAGGGATGCAAGTGGCAATATTAAAAATTTGGAGATAACCAGTACAAATGGTAGGTGAACCTCTCCTCTGTCTTGGGACAAGAGATGGTACTAGTAGCCCTGGTAGGAGTTGCTGTATAGCATGATTTAGAAAAAAAAATAATGAAAGCCTACCTAGGATCTGATCTTTAAACGCGTTTTACTCGAAACTTAAAATAGTTCACTTGCATCCCTTTGCTTCTTACTGCTCAACTGATGATTTTAATGCTTTCACCCCTGAATGATCTGAGAACATCTGGAGGTAAAAATACTATGGGGTCCATTGGCATGTCTTCAGGGCTATATGAGACAGACAGAATGGCTTCTTCTGGACGTCCTGTATCCAACGGAACCGGTATCGACCTGGTATCCAACCAGTATCAACCTGGGATCCAATGGCGCCAGTATTGACCTAGTAGGTTCCAGTATTTGGAAGAAAGGTTTACACACACACACACACAAAAAAAAAAAAAAAAACACACACTCAGGTTTTAATAGCACAGATACATAAATTTGATTTTTTAAATTTTAGTTTGATGGTTCAAATCAGTGGTTGAAGTAGCGTGCTACAAGTAGCGACGCTACTGTAGTAGCTACATTTTTTAGTAGTTTGTAGTATAGCACACTTCTTTTAAAAAAAATATAGTGTAGCGAGTAGTTCGATACAAAAAGAATAGTAGTTTGTAGCGATTTTCGGAAAATACTTTTAAATAAACTTAAAAAAAAAAAAAAAAATTACTGCGCTTTTAGCGTCATTTACCTAGTAATATTTTAACTAAGTAATAACATATGAGGCAGTGAGAAGCAAAGGGATGTAAGTGAACATTTTCAAGTTTTGAGTGAAATGCGTATAAAGATTACGTCCTAGGTAGGCTTTCATTGATTTTTTTTTCTAAATCATGCTGTACCGCAATACTTACCAGGGCTCCCAGTACTATCTCTTGCACCAAAACCGAGGAGGGGTTCATCTACCATTTGTACTGGTTATCTCCAAATTTTTAATTTTGCCACTTGCATCCCTTTGCTTCTCACTGCCTCATATGTAGTCTATTCCAATCAAGAAAATTACCTCTGAAATGCAAAGCATATAATACAAGCAATTTTCAGAAATTGATATTCAAATTGTAATATTTTGTTGAAAATCAAAAATTATTTTGATATTATCAAATGATAAAGTTCTTGTTATTAAAATTCTAAACATTAATTGGGATCTTCAAATGTTCGGTGCAGCAAGTATTTAGTTCATATTTAGCTTATTCGTATTTTAAATATTTTTCACAACTAGTCACGTGCATGCGGGGCAAAGTGAAATTAGTTCATTTTGGTTAATCATTCATTCATTTACTAAATCATTTACTTATTCATTTATTACCTAATTTATTACCTTCCTTTTCTCTGATTAATTCATTCATTCACTTATTTTCTCATTCATTCACACTATTTTATTCACTCATTTATTTTCCTCATGTATTAATTAACTAATTTGCTTACTTATTAGTTTATTGTTTCATTATCTTTTCATTTATTCAGTATTCTTTTATTTGTTTATTAATTTGTTTAAAATATTTTTTTACAATCGAATAGAAATTATTTCATTCGAAAAACGTTTCATTTTTCCCCTTTGCCCCATCCACATAAGAAAAAGTGAATATTTTCACTTTTTTTTTTTTTTGAAAGAACAATTTTAATGTCAAAAATAAACGAGCTGATGTGTGCATCACATGACTTCCTTTTACTCCAATTTAATGTCATTTCCCGTTTATTGGCAATTTTATTGTGATTCAATTGTTTGCTTTCTAAATATCACCAACAGTGGCCAAATTTAAACCAAATTAAAAAAAAAAAACTGCCAAATTTGTCGCCAAGTTGGCGACAAAACTTGGCGACCAAAAGACTATCAGACCAAAAAAAAAAAAAAAAACTCAACATTCATTTGGGGGTGAGCAAAATGGAAATTAAGGCCGATTTTTGGGTGAAATTTTTTTCGCGAATACAATACTTCCTTTTTTGTAAAAGGAAGTAAAAAGAACCGACTTCAAAAAACACCTAGGAACTAAAAAGAAAAAGTAACTGATTACACTTACATACGAATTCCTAACCAAACACAGAAGAGGATGACATTGAACTGCCCTGCCCGGCCTTCTTGCCCCGGCAATCACCCTGTATATATATACAGGGTGAGTATAATTAAAGTTCCACTTTCAAAACGCTATAACAATAAAACCACTGGTCAGAATGACGTCAAACTTCAACGGAATATTATCGAAGAAGGGGGGAACTTGATGGCAGAAGAAAAATAAATAGTTGAAATTTTTAGCAATAGATGGCGCTGTAAGCATCATATTTAATAGTGGTCGACTACAAATGACAAATAAATAAAAAAATATTACCTAAGGTGTAAACTATACGTTAAAACCCCGTACTACTCAGCGTGCACGAGGGTAATTGTGTGATACTGTTAGTTAAGAAAGCCCATCCAACACGGAAAGGTCATATCACATCGGATGGGAAAATTGAATTTTAAATGTCCTGAGGCCGAAAACCGCATAAAAAGCAGCAGTAAAAATCAAATCGGTCTTTAATTTTCGTGAGACTGGGCAAAAGATGCTGAATATAATGTACCTCGTTTTCTGTAACAAGTTGAAATCGAGAAACAGCATGCTCCACGACTGATTGAAGTGTTTCCGGGGTCACGTTTAGAATGTGTTGCGTAATGCATGCCTTCAGTTCAGCAAAGTTTGCAATCGGAGCACTGGACACAACAGCTTTCAGATAGCCCCATATCAAGAAGTCACACGGGTTAAGATCAGGTGATCGGGACGGTCAGGTCTTTCATTGAGACAGTCATAGTGAACTTCTCAGATGCGAAATGAGGAAGAAAACGTGCATTTGGCGTTTTTATAACAACTTCAATGAGTCGGACGCATGACAGGTGTTTTGATTTACATATTCTGACACTTGCAGCGCCATCTATTGCTAAAAATTCCAACTATTTATTTTTCTTTTGTCATTCGTTTTCCCCCTTCTTCGATAATATTCCGTTGAAATTTGAGGTCATTCTGACCAGTGGTTTTATTTTTACAGCGTTTTGAAAGTGGAACTTTAATTATAATCACCCTGTATATATGTATATATATATATATATATATATATATGTTTTTTTTTCCTTTTTTTTTTTCGATTTTGCCTAGCATACAAGTGCTGAAGATTCAAAAAATCAGTAATCCAACGTCATTAAGCACAAAAATTGCAAAAAAAAAATTGCAGACACGTGTTTCGGTGTTACAAGGAACACCTTTTTCAATGCAACAGACGCAAGTCGCCACATGTTGCCGTTATTCAAATTATATGAAATTTTTTTTTCACAATTGTTTTCACATAAGAGGATAAATATCCAAGGGTATATGCGACTTGAAAAATCGACTTTCATTTTATGTGGGATACCCTAGTGTGTATGCTTTTTATTTACTTATTTTTTGAAAAGTAGCGAAATAGCGACTAAATTTCAAAAGTAGTTTGTAGTTGCTACATTTCAGAAAAAGTAGTTGTTGTTAACTACATTTGCAACAAAGTAGTTGTAGTTTTAAAAAAATGTAGTTTTCCAACCACTGGTTCAAATACTAACTTGATAACAAGTAAGGATTGACATTGTTGCCCTTATATAGTGTGGGCAACAATTTTCGACTGCATTTGTCATCTCGCCGCGAGTTATTAAAGTAGCCTCTCTCTTTTACGGGCCCCTCTTTGAATCGCGTTTTTCACTTATGCAAGCCCCCCCCCCCCTTACGGATTCGGTCAGCATAGGAGAAAATAATGATAACGCTTATTCATTTACATGCTTCAATTAAAAGCATCCTTCACTTGTTCACGTCACAAAAATCTTCTCAGTTCATTTCTCAAGTCAAGTGATGTTAATCAGGGCTGCAGAAATGGAGTCGGAGTGATTTTGAGGTAAAGCAGTTGGAGTAGGTAGTCGATGGTTTAAAGTTACAAGAACCGGATTCGGTCATTTTCCCATAATGGTGCGGTTAAACTTGAGTTGAACCGTACCATTGCTGCGGTCACTCATCTGGTGTGCTAATATCACATTAGCTACCAGTTTGTTTGGCTCTCTAGGCTCCCTTATGAGGTTTTTCGCCTCCAGCTCATGTGATTCCTATTCCGGGCTGATGAGCGCTAAAAAGCACGAAACTACAGTCCTCGGATGGAATAACTAAGCTGGTGGTGTATTTAAGTATGAGTTTATAATGTCTGATATTTTTCATTGATTTCACACGGAATGACGCGCATGTTTTTAAACTACATTTTTTTATTTTATCAGGCGTGTCTCAAAAATGAAATGAAAGTTTTTTAGTTAATAAAAGTGTGCTCTCTCTTTAAATAGCATGAATAAAAATCAAATTACCCTTTTGAGATATTGCTCTTTGAAACTGGGACAAAATTGACAAAAAAAAAATTGACTGTATTTAACACATGGATAATTCAGCAATTATTTGATCTATCAAGATGCCACTTGCATACCTTTCAGACATAACAACAGTCTACAAATGAGGAAAAAATTAGCTTCAGAAAACTATTCTCTTAGCCGATACAAGCCTGTTATGTATGGTTGGAATTTGTAAAAATGCGATTTTAAGCTTACTTTGGCAGCAAATCGTGAAAACTCTACCATCCATAGAGCTTTTGCTATACTACTAGGCTGTTCTACCCCAAATGTTGATCAGTATCACCAGATACCATTATTGTAACCATTTTAGGTCGCGAGCAATGAAAGCACAAACTTGGTGATTTTATCATTTCAGTCGCGATGCGAAAAAAAGAGGCCTTTACAAAAATGGTTATTGGGGGGGGGGGCAGAACCATGCGACTTATGGAGCTGTAATTTGGCATAGATTCATGTAAGTCTTATATGTACGTGCAATAAGAATTTCATGAAATTTGGAGATGGTTGAGTGGGGACCCCTAGGTCACTTGACATGGGAATAACCCCGAAGCAATTGCCTGTTTATTTGATAGTTGAAATTTTAACCCTAACTCCAGTGGATTAACCCTAAGCACCAGTAGATAGCGTTCATTGCTGACTACTTTTAATTTTCTAAATTCTCCTAAAATTACAATCTTACCAGAAAAACAGTTTAGTTACCGGGTCCAGTTCAGCCTTTTCAAAATAAAGCATTTCCCTGCACGTCAAACATTACCAAAATATATTATCAGTATGGTATGGAGCGAGTTTCATTATTGATGACGTCACAGCGTTACTCGATCAGTGAATTCGCTATCATGTCTATGAGGATTAGAAAATATTTCTCAACCGTCTATAATGACTGAACACTTGGGAATGTGAATGTACATTCATTTACAGCAGCTAACAGAAGGGGTTGGTACGGTACATTGCCCTGGGAAGGAAAAAGGTGATTTCTGAAAGTTTCTCGTTTTTCATTAGTTTCCATGTTTATCATTTACTGTACTTCACTTTTACTGTAAATACATGCTTGTTTGGTTTCCGCTGAAAATCGGTCTTTTTTTACCAGTAGCCGAACTTCAAGCATAAAAACTTTAATGATGTTTGTGAGAAATCAAAAGCACGTTTCTTCTCACACCTCTGAGCCTCATTTCTTGTTTGTCCTGTCATTGACCTACCCTCGTCACTACATGCAATGCCATGTTGAGTGTTAACGTTAACGAACAAAAACATGTTGAGACTTGGAGTATTTCCGTTTTTATTTCTTATTTGCTGTTAAAAATGACAAAAAACAACGTAATTGCTACTTTCGATTAAAACAAACAATATCCAAGAATTCGAAGAAAGTCGCTGAACCGCGAAATTAGTTTTAGAGGAGTATTTAAATAGCCTAGCTTCGACAAGTTGTTTTGAAATGGAAAATTTTTGTGTTTTATGTGAATGCATTTCAGAAACAAAAAGGTTTTGGAACACTGATCTTTTCTTGTGACTGCGAAGCTCTGAAGATGCATTAGTGATTGTGTTTGGTGACGCGATTTGGGTCAGCAAAGTTTGTTTTTGTATAGGTTATTAAGCATTATTTCAGAATAAAAAACCTGATATACGTACTAACGTAACAAAATAATTTGTGAACAGTTTTTAATACTTGTTGCAATATACCGCATAGTAAACAGATTTGATTAAAAAATCTGAAAAGTTTTTTAAAGAATCAAACAAGATTTAATTAAAAAAAGCTGTAAAATAAAGGAATATTGCGGTCACTTGCGCAACCAGAATTATCTTTCTAAGGATAGGGGGAGGGGGGATACAGCCGTCCAGGCAAGTGTATTAAAGTCATACTGGGATCGGCAATATGGTGTAAAACTGAAGTTTGTGAGGGGTTGAACTCCTCTTCCCCTAATAATGTAAGGCTGTAGAAGGGCGATTCTCGAAAAAATGACCCGTGCGTAACGCTAAGTTTTTTTCCTTTTTTACAGCTAACCAAAGCTTTAAAAGAATAAAACTGTTGGGGAATAATACATGATTCAATATACTATCAAAGCATAACAGTTAATCCCATACTTAATTATTAGTTACTTGAATAAAATAAAAAACTTATCGTTACGCATGCGACATTTATTCGAGAATCGCACAAAAGAAAAAAAATCTCTCTCTTTTTTTTTAAATAAAAGTCTGGGCACGGGCCTGCAACAAACAAAAACTAGTGTCCAACTACTATCAACTAGCAACCGGACGCCTAGCGATAACTAGTAACCAACTAAAGGGTGTCCCAAAATTAACGCAAGATTTGAATTTGCCGCCATTTTTTTGCAATAAATTGTGGGCAATCTTGAAAAAAGAGCAATTTGGCAGCTGAGGGTCTAGGGTTATTACAAATGGAGCGTTTTCGATTCTATAATGCGTTTTCATTATCGAACAATTATTTGAAAAAATAATGAAAGTTTGGGCGGGTCAAGCAGTTTACTGTTATTGGCGCTCGATATCGCAATTAGGTAATGCGCAGGTGGTTGTGGGATTGCTGACATAGACGTTTGACTTCAAATAACCCCATAGGGAGAAGTCTAATGATGTAAAATCCACACGATCTAGGGTACAATTCATATCACCGAAACGAGAGAGTACACGAACAGGAAATTCCTCATGCAGTGATTGAATTGTTTCGCTGACTGTATAATAACATAACACTCCATTTTTACTAACCCTAAACTCCCAGCTGTCAAATTGTTCTTTTTCCGTGGCTGCCAACAATTCACAACAAAAATTGTGGCAAATTCAAATCTTGCGATAATTTTGGGACACCCTTTATTAACTAGTACCCAGACAACTTACAATAAATTGTAGCCAAATAATTAAACGTACTTGGCTTTTTTTTTTGCGTGTACACTTCGTGAAGCGTTTACTAAATAAGGTGTTTTTTTTTTTTTTTTTTTTTTTGACAATAATTACTACATGAGAGTTGGATACTTGATCCCTCAAGAAACTTTTCCCCATCGCGAATCTCAAAATTACTAGCATACATTTCAATAGTGTTAACATTACCGAACTGACATGGTAGATTTATATTGCCAACTGCCAGAAACACATTTCGCTTATGCTTTAAAGGTTTCCGTTTTTGCAGATCAGATTATTTTTTTGGACATGAATTAAAAAAAGTCGCAAGCTTCTTCGAAGAAGTCAGTTATGGATTTACTATTTTTTCAAACGGAGGCAAACCTTAAAACTGCTGTCACCTACCTATTTTCCTTCAAGTTTTTATATTGAGTTTCCACGAAATGAATTTCAGAAATAGGGTAAATTTGCCACTCGCAGAAATTGCCACCAAGACCTTGACTTGCTTTCTTCTAGATCTGTCTAGAGCAGAGCCCGATTAATCTGATATTGGGCATGGGGCACAGTTCTAATTCAGGGCCCACTAGGGCCCGACTAAGATTTTTGAAGACACAGGGCATGAAATTCATTTTGTGCACCCCCCCCCCCCATATAATGAAGCTCTAAAATATTTCGATACTTGCGTATTAACACAACCATGTTAAATTTGGCAGTACCTAATATTACAGTGTATTATTATACATTTAAAAAGTAGAAGAGATATAGTATAGGGGAGAGTGTACCTTGGGTCGTTTGTACCTTTGGACACTGCTAATTTTTTAAGAATCTATAAAACCCATTAAAAAATTCCGCTTCGATATCTTAAAAATTCTGAAAGTTATCACCGATATAATGAGGCGAATTTGAATAGATCTTGGATAGGCGATGACTCGTTAGGGGTCGTTCGCAAGTTTGCGACATTTGCTTGCAATCGTTCGGTGTGATTCATAATAAAACAGATTACTTGTGAACGATCCCTCTCTATTCGTAGTCAGCCCAAGAGCTATTCAAATTCAGCATATTAGAACACTGATAACTTTTTGAATTTTTAAGATATTGAACTGAAATTTTATTATGGGTTGGAAAATCTAGTTGGGGTTTAGATTATGAAAGTTATAAATTGCTATCCTTCACACATGCGCAGAGAAAAATTAATTACTTTAAACGTTCATATTTCATCAAATTTTCAACATTTAAATTTCAAATTTTAGTTTTATACTTCTGCTGTATGCTGTCAAGTTTTCTGAAAGTTTGGTAAACTTTGCGGGAAAACTTTGCGTGTTTTGAGATAAAAAGCTTCAAATAAAATTCGTAGTTCTGAAAAAAAAAAAAAATGCTTATATCTTCATATACCAGTGATATTTTCACGAAAGTACGTAAAATAATTCTTGTTTTCAAAATTTGTTGCTAGTCCCTTAAATGCATGGATGATATAACTTTCAGTGGAAAATGACAGCTAAAACATACCTTTTATGTGACAAAAGTTACAAAGCAACTAGTTTTTTTTCTCGAGAAATCCTTCAAAATGTAAATTTTTGAAAGTGACCAAATACTTTTGGTCATATAGTGTATTTGGCGAAACTTTAAGGGCCTGGCATTGGATCAAAATATATTTTAATTTCAAAGAAAAATTTTGCATGAACATGTAATGCCAATACATAACTTTCCCACCACGTGCAATTTCAATCAATCAATCAAAAAAAAAAAAAAAAGTTAAAATCGAACCACCCTAATTGGGGTACCATATTAAGCCAAATGGCACACTTACGAGGTACCGCTAGTGCTACAACGTTTCATCCTTCAAGGAGTCATATGCAACGCACAGTTTTAAACAGTGCATGTATTTCCGTAGAAAAAAGCTCCAGCTATTGGGTCACATTAGTTCACTTCTCGTCAAAAATAAACTCGATGACGAGAAAGCGATTTAATCTTTTTATTATCTCCGAACATACGTCGAAGACTGAGAGAGATTTCAGAGATGGTAGGCATCAATATTGCAACTGTCAGCTGTAGCATGCAACAAAATGGAGAAACAGGACTGACATATTCAGGGGTCCCCCACCCATCCACCAGAACGAGAGCCCCAAAAAAATGAGATCAAAAACCCTCTCAAATTTTCTCCTCACTAAAAATTTCAATGTTCTAGTCTGCGCCACGGACAGCCAGTCCTTCGTAGTCCCTTGATATCTCCAAAGCGCAGAGGGAAATACGGCTAAACATTGGAAGCACCACCAGGAGGAAACAACTTTCTAATTACATAAAGTAAAAAAGACAGTGGAAAGGACGTACCTTGGCACGTCTTGGTGGTCACGAAAGCTTGGCACTACGTAAATGGTGCCAAGCTTTCGACATAGGTGTAGATTGAATTTTAAAAAATGTTAAAAGCTGCGTTATTTTTGGTTACATAAAGGGTTGCCCAGATAAAAAGTGGACAAGTTGAATGAAAATAATATTTTTAGTGCAAATCAGAAGAGAGAAATAGCCATGGGCGTTGAAACAGAGGTCCCAGCGTTGCGGCAGCAGGTCGATACCTTTACTATAGAAAGATCGGGGCTGATTCCTGGAGAATTCCTGCACGGCTTCCTTCACTTCATCGCCCGAATGGAAACGTTTCCCCTGTAATGCTCTCTTAAGAGGCCCGAAGATGTAGAAGTCACAGGGTGACAAGTCCGGACTATATGGGGGGGGGGAGGAGTATTTTAAAACTTCCAAACAGAATTTGTTTAGCGCTGTGTTTGTGAGCATTTGTTTTGGAGCAGATGTTTGTGGATGATAGTGTGAACCGTTCCTTTACTCAGGTTGAGTTCTTCACTGATTTCAAAGGTCTAAATTCTTTGATTAGCTCGGATCATTTCATTGACGAAGGTAGTAGAGACATTGGTGATCGCGATGTTTGCTTGGCCAGGCCTCGGCTGATCCGATGTCGGTTGCCACCCTTCATGAAAACTTTAACACCACTTGTTCACAGCCGTACGACCTAAACAGTAGTCGCCATACCCTGCTACGATTCACCAACAGATGTTCGCATTACGCTCATCTTCCGCAACCAGAAACCGTACTACCGCGCGTTGTTTCGATCTGGACGCACCCATGGATAGCACGACTTTAATACTTTTGTACAATTTCCTCTACTGCAAAGAGGTATCACAGCTGAACGGCATCTGAGATACATACCTTACACCACCCTTTATATACGTGTGCAGTGGTACTGTAATCGAATCATT